>NW_023411301.1:0-16529 GCF_903995425.1 Onychomys torridus
AATAAAAGCCACTTTGGATCAGATCGTTCACTTGTAATGATCCCACTTTCTGGCACCAATGTCATCTTTTCTGTGCTGAGACAAAACCGGACTAGAAGCAACATGGGCAGAAAGGGGATCTCTCATAATTCAACAATTCCAAGCTTATAGACTATTACAACTGGGAAGTCAAGGCACTAGCGACCAAAACAGATGGTCTCATTACCATTGTAAGTAAAATGTTGAACTTGTGGGTAATATCTGATCGCAGGTTTTGGCACAAATGTAGTTTCTGCAACTTGGAAAGGTTTATCCTGACTTACTTTGGGAGTCAGACAACACTTTTAGCTGCTGAGGATAGTTCGCCACGCATGGAGCTACAAAGAGCAGCCCAACCCTGAGGGAAGTATCCGGACACCTGAAGCTGCGTCAGAAACAGCTCGCCCTGTAGATGTTCCTGGACACTTGGAGCTGCTTTTAGAACAGTCTTAGGTGAAGCTGCTTTAGGACAGCTCTTATGGCTGGAGCTGCAAAGAGGCAAGCTCAAACTTCTGGAGTGGAAAATTCTGTCTGCTTAGGAGAGCCAGGCCTGGAACTCTTCAAGCAGAAGGTTACTGACTGTTTGGTGAAGCCAGGCCTGAACTGCTTAGGACAGCGCTCAGGAAGAGATCCTGACTATTTTGGGAGAGATCAGTAATACCTGGATGATGGGGGACTGTCTCCCTACCACAATATAGTAATCCTTCTCCTCTCCTGGAGAAGCCACTACAGCTGAGCTTTGCTCAGCCCCCCACTTAATTGGAGGCTTCCTAGCAGAGCTCTGCTTCTCAGCCTAAGAAATGCAGAATGGAACCATCCTCTGGCTTCAGAGAAAAGCTCTCTCTCTTGGTTTGTCCACTATTGGGATGTCACAGCAAGTATCTTTCTGGTTTATACTCCTCCTTGCTCTTGTCCACTATGGGATGTTTCAGCAAGGTTCTCCTTGTTCAGTTTCCCCTTTGCTCTGTCACTTGGGATGTCCCAGCAAGGTTCTTCCTCACCAGTGAATGAAACATCTTCAAACCCAAAAACTCTTTGGAGAAAGAAGATTTATTGGAAGAGGAGTTAGGAGAGTAGCTGCCTCTACCAGGGTGGAGGAACAGTTCACAACTGACCAGGCAAGACAGTTTATATAGGATGTCTTGGGGGCAGAGTCAATCAGTGATTGGCTAGTTTTTTTTTCTGCCCAGGGATTGGCCAGTTTTGTGGGCTAGGGACAGAGATGGCCCTGATTCAGGACCAGAACTGTATTTCTTTCACTAAGAATTACTTATATTTTTGACACTAAATCTAAGGCCAGGGACACATTTCTTTCACTGACTCTAAATTACTAGGGGACTAGAGTTGTTTCTTTGCACTTATTCTCAGAGTCACGGCATATTTCCTTGATTCTGGGTTTGGGGATAAAGTGTTCATTTCTCTGACTCAGGTTCCTAAATCCTAGAGCCAGGATTCTACTGTCCTGCTCTGTGATTGGTTGGTTTCACAAGTCAGTTCAGCAGGGGCAGAGATGGCTCTGATTTGAGCCAAACTGTGTATCTTTCACTGGCCTTATCTGAGCCATCTTTCCCTAGTTCTGGGCTCCAGGGTCAGGGTGGGTTTCTTTAGCCAGCCCCTTTTCCTTACAACCATTGAGAATTGAACATGAGAATGCGTATTACTCTGCTAGCTTCCCTACAGTTGAAAACCCCAGAGCAGGGAAATGTTGCCACCAACTTCCAAGCAGGGTCTTCACACATCAATTGTGTCATCCAAAAAAATCCTCCAGAAACAGGCCAACATGATCTAAACAATCTCGCACTGAAGCTCTTCTCAGGTGAGTGTGTTCTTGGTTTTCATTATTTCATACTTTATAGTCTTATCTTCTATCACATTGACAGGTACTTAAAATTCTTTAACACTTTAGAACATATAATGTATATTTTGTCTTATAATAATCAGTCTTAGGTTAGATGTCTGTATACATAAAATTGCTTCAGTGCAGTACATCTCTTTCTGTATCATGCTGTTCTTTTTTCTTCCCACATAGTTGTTCTAAGAAACTCCATTCCTACTTTCACCTTTCCCAGCCTTCTATCTTCAGAATCATCTCAGTGGGTTGGTTACAGATACTGCACATGAACTATACAAAAAGTAGTAATTTTAGAGTTCCTCAAAACAGCTGATCACCTATAGCTACAATTCACAAATCACAAATAAGAACAAAACCATCATACCATATGACAGCATGATTACCCCTGACCTCAGGGACTGTCTTTCCCTTCTCCTTGTCTCTTCTGGTAGGAAAACATACTAGTGAATAAAGAGGAAAACATGCTACATGTGAATAAAAAGAGGATCATTAAACAGCTGGAGGATGCTGGATCCCTAGCCAGATAAACAGCAGTGTCTGTGCTAATCAGTAGAGACTGATACAAGGGAACAGTATGCCCTATGTGTGCTAATGTAATGAAGCCCACAAGATTTATTAGTACATTTTAATTATGCTTTTATTACTTTTGTTATTATAAGATTATTACATAATTATATCATTTCCTGTTTCCTTTGTGTCTCTTCAAATCCTCCCACATTTCCCCTCTTTTTGCTCTCTTTCAAATTCATGGCCTTCTTAAAATTAAAGGCATATATGTATATGTACATGTTGTACATGTGTACATTTATATATTCCTAAATATAACTTGCTTGGTCTGTATAATGTTCTTGTATGTATGTTTTCAGGACTGACTGTATTTCTTTAAAAATTTATTCTTCATTCTTTGTGGGGCCATCCACCCAGCTCCCCCCCCCGCCCCCAAATTATATGGAGTCTTATTGTTTCTTATAAATGCCTGGCCTTTGACTTGGCTTGTTTCTAGCCATCTTTTCTTAACTTAAATTATCCTGTCTATCTTTTGCCTTTGGGCTTTTATCTTTCTCTACTTTATATACCTTTCTTTACTTCTTACTCTGTGCCTTGCTGTGTAGCTAGGTGCCTGGCCCTTGGTGTTCTCTTCTCCTCCTTCTTTTGATCTTCAATTTTCTCTTCCCAGATTTCTCCTCCTATTTTTTCTCTCTGCATGCCTGCCAAGCCTATCCTTTCTCCTGCCTTGGTATTGGCCATGCAGCTCTTTATTAGGCCAATCAGGTGCTTTAAACAGACAAAGTAACACAGCTTCACAGGGTTAAACAAATTCAACATAAAACAATGCAAGACATCTTTGCATCATTAAAACAAATGTTCTACAGCATAAACAAATGTAACACATCTTAAAATAATATTCCACAACAGCTGATAATTTGTTGTTGGATAACCACTCATTGCCCTCTTCTCTGGGTAAGACTATTTATTTCTCTGACTTTCAGCAATCTTTAGTTGCCTGTAATTTTTTATGTGTAAGGATAAGGCATGCTCTTTGTCCATCCACTTTTGTTTGTCTATTGTTGTTTTCCTTGTTCAGGTCATGTGTAGGCAGCCATGTTTTACTAAAAGGTATTTATATAATTTATCACTTTTATAAATAAATACTGTAAATAGACTACTATAAATTTTCTATCATTTCACGTACTTTGTCCATGATTATAAAACTACAGCAAAACTATTTTTTTTATAAACACTAGGAAAATCAAAAGGCTTCACAATGATCCATGCCTATTATTTCTATAAGGTGTGCTTATAGAAAGGAAGAAACTGCACCTGACTTCTTCAGAGTCTGACCATCTGCATATGGGCATTTTTCCTGTTCCTGGGATCACACAACTCTCACTATGCTCTTCTCTGATCCTGTTTGTTTTATTCAGGTCCCTGTATTGTAGTCTTCTTCTTTAGAGTGTAAACCAGTGTCTCATCACCTTTTATGTGTTCATACTATTCATTTTTAGTAAAACTTTAGTCAATGCTATGGATTTATTTTTAACTAAATTATAGATCTAATATATAGCACACAATAAGAAGTATCGGCTTATTTAGAGGAGGTTTAATCTCCATGATGTATCACTTTTAAAGTGGTTCATCTTTAACCCCTACTCCATCTAGACTGTCATGTCTTCTGACCATCTTGCATTTTCTCCATCAGGACTTAGAGGAGTGAAGAGGGTTTCTTTTGTGTGACTTGTAAAGTTATGGCCTGAAGTCACCTTTGCTGATGGTGTTGGTCCACTAGGGGGCACTGCAGGCTTCCTAGAAATGACTTTTGAAGTGCCTGAAGGGTTGGGCGGTTAAAGAGACCAGAGAACATGTGAGGCTGTCATTCACAGATGGCAAGGTTTGTTCCTGGTTGTGAGCTGTGCTATTCTGTGGAACTGTAAACTAGAGGAGCCTGGAAATCCACTGTGAGGATGATTTCTTGAGGAGAGATAAGAAAATAGAATTGTACTAGTCAACATGATCTCTGAAGCTCAGTAGAAAACATCTAACTCTGTGACTTTAAGTTTTATGATGAAAATCTCCAGAGTTCATGGACCCAGAATTATTCCAATACCAGTGATAGTCAAACTTTTCATTGTCTCCTCTCAGACTCGTAGGAACAAGACTAGTTAGTTGAGAGGAGGAAACTTAATAAGACACAAAAATAGAAGAAGAAAATAAATATAGAGAACCACTGAACTTGACCACCAATGTGTGGGTCTGCAGGGTGCAAGGAAGGGACTGGAGAAGGACAGAGGTGGAAAATGAATCAAGGTGAATGTTGTGTCCATAACCTGATTGTTTTAACAAATGAAAGTTTCATTGGAAACATTTTTTTTCAGATGGTGATCTGCTGATTTCAAGAAAGTATATTCATTCCTCAGCACACATTGCACACCATCAAAGAGTTTTCTTTTATAAGAATTTTCATACAACTGATTTCTCAAATTATGGAATTTAAGAAATGGCTTACTCTATCTTTATATGCTCTATGATGTACAGAGAACTCAGCTCTTTCCTGATATATCATCCCCTCCTTCTCACAATTCCTCTCAAATTTTCTTCCTTTAACTGTTACCAACAAACAAATAAACACATCATCAACCTCATCAACCCTCTTCAGTTTCAAGCTTTAGGTAAATGTCATGGATTCCTGTTCCTTGTAGGGTTTTCATCCACAGCTAGGGAGCAGTTATTGTGAGGACTCACTGGGCTGCTGTGGGTGGGGATTTCCATCAAGATCAAAGAGCTCAGGTTTTATTGGTGCTCAGTGGGTGAGGGAGAGCCTGCTGCTTGTTGGAACTAAGCTAGACACTGTCTGGAGCTGGGTGAAGGCACCTCAGCAGTTTGACAGGATCCATGGAGAGGAGCCTGGGAGCTGTGCTGGGGCTGCTGTGGGTGCAGGTTTGCTGTGAGTTGTGGCTCTCCCAGATGGGTTAGGGGTGTTCCAGAGCTACCAGAGGTAGGGGCAGAACACAGATGACCCAAAGCTCCTCATGGCTGCCTCCCGAGATATCTGACAGGGTGGAAACTAAGGAAGGATTGCTGTTTATTTGGTTTGTATTCCTTTCTCTGAGCAGGGGTCAGAGGTTTTCAGGTGGAACAGAGTCCTCCAGCCCTGAGTCTTCTGGAGGGAGCCAGCTCTGCTCTGAGATGCAATATTTCTACTACCATGGTGAGGGTGCAGTGGTTCCGACAGAATCCCAGGGGCAGCCTCCTCAGACTGTTCTTCATGGCTCCAGGAACAAAGAAGAATGGGAGGTTAAAGTCAACATTCGACTCCAAGGAGAGCTACAGCACCCTGCACATCAAGGATGCCCAGCTTGAGGACTCAGGCACCTACCTCTGTGCTGCTGATGCACAGTGCTCCCAGCAAGCCTGCAGCCTGGCTCCAAACTGCAGCTGGGTGTGCTGCAACAGCCCTGCCACAGGGAGACTCAGCAGGAGGCTTTGCACAGCTGTGGGGTTACCAATTTATGCTGTGTCTCTGTCATTTCTGCTAACACTACACAGTTGAGGTTTGCTGTTTCACATCATTGTGCCCTTTCCTTATAGATACTCATTTTAGGAAAAAATTCTCATGAAGAGTTTTGGAACAACTAACAAAGATGACAAGGTTCACAGTACTGTCAACTAGCTCCATTGTACAGTGTTCACTGCTTCTACATTACTCTCTCATAGGCCTTAAACAGACATGCTGTTCAGGGAACAGAAAAGAAATGACCCAGTGTTTCAGTCCATTGCAGATTTTTCCATTATCAGAAGAATGAGACTTTTATTAGATTTTTTGAGAATTTCATACAATGGATTTTGATCATATTCAGTTCTCCACCAGTTCCCACCGGTTCCACCCCTTGTCCTTACTTTCCAGCTTTTCTTCCTTTGTTTCTGGAAAAAACAAAACTTTCAAGTATGGTTTTTTATGTCCATACTCTGGTTTGTGTGGCTTTCCCACAAGTGTGGTTGACCTACCAGGCACATATGTAGTGGGTAGCCATTCCAGTTTTGATCTGGAAGTTCCAACACCCATTGAGGCTTTGGTAACTGTCACACCTACAAGGTGGGGCCAAGAGAGGACCCTGAAGACCCAAGATCTGGATGCGCTGGCTCTCTTGGTTCCTGTATCCTGGGCGCTGAAGATAGACCAAGCTGAGTTCTCAGAGAACACTGCCTGACTGCGCCACACCTTTCCCATACCCTGCAACCTACCTATGCCTTCACTTGTAAGTTACTCCACAAAATAAACCTCCCTTTTAACTACATAGAGTGGCCTTAATAATTTCACCAATAGACATACCCTTAAAGAAGACAGATTCTCACTTTCCTAGTAGCTATCAAATGCCAATATCTCGTTAGTTAGGGTTGGGACTTTGTACTCATACCCCATGCTGGAATTTTGTGTAGCTTGAGCTTGTGTAGGGTTTTGCATGCTATTCCAACTGATTTGAGTTCATATAAATTATTTTTCCTCATAATTGAAGATTCAATGATAAAATGCATCAATAAGAATTCTCTATTACATCAAATTATATTGGTTCGAATGAAAATTGACCCCATAGGCTCATATATTTGCATGCTTTGTCCTCAGTTGATGAACTATTTGGAAAGCATTAGGAGGTGTGGACTTGTAGGAGAAAGTGTTGGAGGAGGTGTGTCCCTTGAAGTGGGCTTTGAGTTTAAAATGCCCACACCAGTCCCAGTGTCTCTTTTTCTGTCTGTGGCCTACTGATCAGGATGGAAAAGGTCTCAGCTGTATCTTCAGGACCATGCCAGCCTGCAGCCATGATGAAAATGGACTTTCCCTCTGAAACATTAAGCAAGCCCCAAAGTAAATTGTTATAAGTTGCCTTTGACATGGTGTCTATTAATACCAATAAACAGTAACTGAGACATAAACAATGAAGTCATTTTCACCTTATCAGATCTCCTCAACTTACAAAAATGTCTGAGAAAGTATTAAATCATTAATATATAAGTCTATGTTTACAATAAAAGAAGACTTACACAAAATTAATTTGTATGAGTAGTTAAATCATTTCTGAAACATTGCCCCACTACAATCATCAAACCTAGATTTAATAAAGCCTGTGTCTTCAACTGTTCATTAGGTGTGTCTACTGCTATTGCCACAAGAGCTCAAGTTTAAGCTTTGTCATTTCCAAATTCAGAAACTATCACATGTTCTTTTGGAGTTTTGCATTTCTGAGGAGCACCTGACATCATCCTATTCTATAAATTGAAAAGGAAGTTGCTAAAAGAGTAACACTGTAAACACTAGTGAGTGAAATTGTACAGTGTGAGGCCAGGAAAGTCACAGGATATCATATATTATTGCACCAAAACCTAAGATACACTAACAGAGCAATGTCAGTATTTTTATTACAATTTTTTTTATCATTTTGAACCTATTATACAATATGTTTTGATTCTATTCTTTCCATCCCTTAAGTCTTCCCAGATCCTCCCCATCTCCCTGCTTGCCCAACTCAATGTTCTCTCAAATAATCCACAAAAACCAAAAAATCAAGACAAAACAACCCTCCTCCAAAGACAAAACCAACTAAAGCATAACAACAAGAAAAGCATATACACAAAATGTTTCTGTTGGACGTTGAATAAGGAGAATCATAAGTTAGAGGCCAGCCTAGATTTCACAGCCAGATCTATCTTCATTCAGTGAGATGGAGTGTGTCAGCTCCTCTAAAAGTAAGTGAAAGCCAAGAGGTAATGCAGAAATGGTTGGGCTGTACTCCAACTTGATGCTATCTCAATGTATTCTAACCTTGAACCAGCCTTTCTGCAATGCTCTGTGTGGGGTTTGTGTTGTACATGTATCAGTTGTGACTAGGCGCCCAACTGTAGCAGGCTTTCTTGGACCTCTAGCTCCCAAATCATGATAAGGAGACTTATTATTAATTATGAATGCTCAGCCTTCACTTAGGCTTGTTTCTGGCTAGCTTTTTGTTAAAAACTTAAAGTAACCCATTTCTATTAATCTATGTGTTGTCCTGAGGCTTGTTTACCTCATCTATCTACTTTCCATCCTGCTTTCCTGCTTCCTCTGTGTCAGTCTGTCTGTCTGTCCCTGGCTGGCTCTCCCTCTTTTACCCTCTCAATCTCTCCCCAGAGCCTACTTATTCTCTCTGCATTCTAGCGCTGCCTATCCCTCTACTCCCTAGCTATTGGCTGTTCATCTTTTTATTAGACCAATCAGGTGCCTCAGACATGCAAGGTAAAGCAAAGGTAACAAACACATCTTTGTCTAATTAAACAAATGCAGTACAAACAAATGCAACACATCTTTACAAAGTTTAACAAATATTCTATTTCACAATACCCCTTGGTCATTTGTTCTCTGCATTTTGACTTGTGTTTTCTTTTCTGGTTTCCTACTGCTGCAAAAGGAACTTTCTTTTTTGTGTATATCAGGCTTTTTCTTTTAGGCCACCAGCCAGCTCCCAAATCATGACAAGCAGATTTGATTAATTATGAATGCTCAGCCTTCAGCCTTAGCTTAGGCTTGTTTCTTGCTAGCTTTTATAACTTAATCTGTTTCTCTTTACATTTTGCCCCAGAGGTTTTTACTTCCCCCACTTCCTTCTGTACATATTATGTTGCTGTTTCTCCATGGCTGGGTGGCTGGCAGCTGCCTGGTTTCTGTCTCTGGGTGTGTCCCTGTATTTCTTCCTTTTTCTCTTCATTCTTTTCTTTCTCACAAACCTAGATTTCTCCTCCTACTTTTTCTCACTGTCTGCCAGCCCTGCTTATCTCTCTTCTGTCTAGCTATTGGCCATTGAGGTTTTTTTTTTTTTTTTTTTTAGACCAATCAATTATCTTAGGGAAGTAAGGTGAAACAGCAACACATGTTTACATAATTAAACAAATGCAGTGCAAACAAATGTAACAGATATTTACATCATTAACTAAGACAGCAGAAACAAATGTAATACACCTTCACATAGTTAAAATTAATATTCTGTAGCATAAACAAATGTAACACATCTTTACATAGTTAAAATAATATTCCACAACATCTGTGGGCATAAGGAAAAGTATTTATAATGCTGTTAGGGATTACACTGGTTTAGGAAAATGGCAGTGGGAAAGTTGTCTTTTAGAGTTCCTGACATCTCCAGCCATGGGCAGTTGGTGAAGTTGACATTACCAGGTATGAATTCTCTCCCATTGAGTTAGCTATGAGTCCAATTCAGTGGTTGCTGGTTACCTCCAAAACAGAAGTGATACTATTGAAGATTTGGATGCTGGTCGCTGTTGTGTCTCTTAGGTATTACAACTGGATAGGACTATTGACTGCCTTTTTCCTTGGTTGGTTTCAGAATATCTCTGGATACTATGAAAGGCTTCAGGAAATAGATGCCTAGGTCAGTTGTAGCCCATTCTTCCAAGTCCTGTGTACAAAGTATATACGGTTTTGGGAATAGGGACTTATCCTCAAGTTTGTGAATCAACTAAATACAATAGCAATAGTCTATGTTGTTTAGGGAGTCCTGTCTTGTGCTGTCCTGACTGAACACTTGAGATGAGGTTTCTCATGCCAGGTGTTATGCTAAACAGTCTATGGCTCTAGGGGAGCATTATCACCCTAACTAGAATAACATCTTTTTGATTATTTACTTATATACACGCATGCATATATATTATATGTAATTTGGGGTAAATAGAAAAATAATATGATTGCCTATGACTTTATCAAACACTCTGAATGTTATTTATCCATCCTCTCTCACTCTGCCCCTTAATTGATCTCTGTCTTCATTCCCCATTCAAAGCCCCCTTCACTTTTCCCATTTCCCACATCAAAAAAGATGTGTCCTGCTATTGCCTTTTCTTTTTTCCCATACCCTCGTAGTCCCTGTTTACTGTCCTGGGGTTCATACAGGTAATTCCCATTGCAGAACATTTCTATAGAACTGGGGTTGTCTTGTCTTTCATAATATTTGTGTGTTTGTGATATGGTATAGGCAAGTAGACTTCTTTTACTGTGTCAGATATTGTAGCCTGTCTCTGCTGAGTAGAATTTGGTTTCTGTCTTTGCTGTTGCTCAGATAAGATTGGTTTCAGATGAGATTTGAAGAGTTGGTAGGTCAGTCCTTTAAATAGAGATGCCCATTATTGATGCATGGGATGAGGGTGATTCTAATTCAATGGTTATCAAAAAAGTTTGTGAGTATATCTCAGGTCTGTCTGTGTGCTGGTGCAAAAGGTGTTCAAGTCCAGCTTTGTCTGGAAATGTTGTGATGACATGCAAACATTTTTTGGCAACTTAGCACTCTAGGTTGGTATGAAGGCTGCAGGACCCAAAGCAGGCTTTCTGGGAATGTAGGGAAGATGTTAGTGGTTGGAGATCTGAGACACTCAACTGGCTGGTCAGGTGCACAGGCGGTGTAACCATAGCTAGTCTTGGAAATGTGAAGATTGAGTGGGATATTACAGATCTGGATCACTCACCTTTTTAGACTGATTCACAGGCCATGTAACACAGCTAGGTCTGACAATGTGGTCCTCCCATGGGTGAGCAGGGAGTTAGTGTACTCACCTGGGTGAGCAGATGTGTGGTTTGTGCAAGCACAGCTGGGTTGACAGAGTAAGGATGGCAGATGTGGGCTGAGTTCAGAATATTTCCTAGAGTAAGAGAAAAACGAACTAGATTTCTGCAGCAAGAAATATGACCACAGGGTGGCAGTGCACCTCAGCTGATGCACAGGAAGGTGGTCTTACTGAATTTTTTATGAACAGGCTTTTTCTTATTGGCTGGGCAAATAACTCAGCATGTATGATTGTTATAATAGCAAAGGGATCTGCTGGGAAATGACCAAGCACCAACAACTGATCTCACAGGAAGCACAATGAAGAGAACTGTTCATACTTTATTCATTTTCCTCTGGCTGCAGATGGACTGTGAGTTGAGGAGTGTGAGATGACTGGGTATGTTAGTGGGAGGACTGTGGATGCTCAGAAGAATGGTTCATTCGGGTTTTCTCTATTTACTACAGGAAAAAGATAGGGAAGAAAGATGAACTGACAACCTTTCTCCTTTCTTTCCATCTTTCTGCACAGGGGAGAGCAGAGGCGAGCAGGTGGAACAGCATCCTTTCACCCTGAGTGTCCAGGAGGGAGACAGCGCTGTCATCAACTGCACTTACACAGACAGTGCCTCAGCCTACTTCCCTTGGTATAAGCAAGAGCCTGGGAAGCATCCGCAGTTCATCATTGACATCCGTTCAAATGCAGAAAGAAAGCAGAACCAAAGACTCACCCTTCTATTGGATAAGAAAGCCAAACACATTTCCCTGTACATCACAGCCACTCAGCTTGCAGATTCAGCCATCTACTTCTGTGCAGCAGATACACACTGCTCCCCAGGCACCTCCAGCCTGTCTTCAAACCTGCCACCAGGGCTGGAGTGCCACCCTTTTTGCTATGTCATACATTCTAGGACAACACTTGCCACATTGTTTCAGAGTAGAAACTAACATACAGATATTAAAATACATACAATGAGACCCAAGATGACCTAGGGAGTTTAGATTATATTGTCAACATTATGCTTAATGTTTTTTTTTTCAGTTCACATTTATTGTGTATGTTAAGGGTGTATTGTGCACTGTGATATCTTGATTTAAATAAACAGTGGAAAAATGAACTGTTTGATGAGTAGGTTCAGAGAGCAAAATCTGAAGTAAAGGGTATGCTTTCATCTCCTTTCTGTGTGAGGTGATTCTTACATGTCCATGTGTATGGCATTCCAAAAGCTCCATATAACAGATTCTTACAGGAGTTGGTGATACACTGTTTCAAATCATGCTGTGTGCTGTGGCCCTAGTGTTCCAAAGGACTAACCTGACAAGCAAGGCATGCCCACTGGTGCAATAGTGACCTGATGATTTGTAGGGGTAACCAACTACCTTCTCCTGGGACTGAGGCCTGCTTTGTAGGAGGAGAAACATATGTAGAGTGTCAGTCTGTGCAAAAGTCTAAGGCTGTGAAATTGTAAAAATAAAAAAAGAAAGAAGAAAGAAAATATTGCTTTAAGAAATGATTCTACATCTTATATAGGAAAAGAGTATGAACAACACATTCTGAAACAACTTTAGAAGTTGTAAGTGAAGATAATCCAGATGGGTTCAACATTCATTACCTTGACCAGTAAGAGACAAAGGCGCTGAGCCAAAGGCTGGCATTTACAGGTTACATTTATAATTTAAAAACAACAAGAATTAGGGAACCGATGTGGACAAAGGTGAGGGACAATAGCTTTGTGAGTCAATAAATTCTGTCAATGATGAAATATTACCAAGACCAAGTTAAAGGAAAGAAGGAGCTCCACAGAAACATGGCAGCTATGAACGCCAGATTCGCGAGTAGAAGCTTTAACAGTTAAAGGAAGGAGGTTTCTGAAGACACTTATGTGAGCTGGAGGCTTGCAATGCCCTTGTCAGGTCCGCAAGGAAGAGTCACAAATGTCTCTCCAAACCCAAATGATAGTCAACTTTGTGTTTCCTAAAGCATGCACCGCTGGTCACAATTACATTTACAGAAAAGAGTCAAGAAAATGGTCATAGGCCACATTTGATGTAGAGCATGGCACAGCATGTGGATCCTGCATGCCAGTCCCAACTGCTTCCTTTGTTGTGGTTGTCCAGTATGTTAATCTTCAAACATTGTTTCAAGATACCAATGACCATCTAAGTAATTGGGCAACATAGACCCTTTATTTCAAATTTCTAGAAGGTAAAAAGAGCAGATTTTAGTGGTTACACATCCACCAGGCCAGTTTGTAATCACTTCACAATACCTGTAAGAAAATTTAAAGATTTATTTATGATATTTTATTATTATGGGTGTTTTGCCTGCATTCGTGTTTAGGTACCATGTGTGTGCCTGTTGCCCATGGCGGTCAGAAGAGATTCAGTTTCCCCAGAACTGGAGGTACAGATGGTTGAGTACCACTATGGGTGTTCTGAGAATCAAACTTGAGGTTTCTGCAAGAGCAACAAGCACTTCCAAGTGCTGACTCATCACTTTAGGCTCACATAATATCTTAATACAAATTCAAATCAGTGAATATGAACTGGTAAAATCTACTTCTTGCCTTCAATTTATCCCATGGTAAAAACCAAAACAGAGAACCCATCAGTTGCTCTACTATAAAACTTTCATGTCAGGTTGTATCCTAAAAATAACAACATTGAGTATACTAATGACCATTGCTTATATCCTTTATGTTTACAAGGGACACTTAAAATTTGACATGTGCCTTATGAATGATTTCAAAATGAGAGCACATTTCTGACTTCCAGGAGGTGTGCAAGAAATCCCAGTTCAGTCTCTGTCCACCAGGGGGAGGAGTTTCTTGACACATTATCTTTGTGAATTATAAGCTTCCTAGGTTCATCATTTGATATCATTTCATCATTTCTTCATGTGAAGAGTCAAGCACACTACTTGGGAGACACTAAAGATGAACACTTTCCCAGCTTTAGTGACTGTGTTGCTGATGTTCATGCTTGGTAAGTGAAGTGACTTAAAATTTTCACCCTTTCTCCTATGATGTCAAAAATATTTAATCATCTAAGAGCTTTGTCCTTAATGTAACACAGGTATCCTCTTCTTCCTCCAGGGAGGACCCAGGGAGACTCAGTAAACCAGAAGCAAGGTCAAGTGACTCTCTCAGAAAACGACATCCTATTTATAAACTGCACTTATTCAGCCACAGGGTACCCGACTCATTTCTGGTATGTCCAATATCCCGGGGAAGGTCCACAGCTCCTCTTAAGAGTCTCGAAGGCCAACGAGAAGGGAAGCAGCAGAGGTTTTGAAGCCACATACGATAAAGGATCCACCTCCTTCCACTTGCAGAAAGCCTCGGTCCAAGAGTCAGACTCGGCTGTGTACTACTGTGCTCTGAGTGACACAGTGGCAGAAACCACAGGGGGAGCTGAGCATAAACTCAGCACAGGGTCCTGAAGCTGAGCTCCTGCCTCTGGGATCTCTTTGATTCCTCTGTGCTGTGTGCCTCTCCATTTCTTTAGTTGGCTCAAAATTCATACAAATAGACACAGCAGAAGCGTGAGAATCCACACTCAGCTCTTGACTAGGACTAAACCAAAATCTGATGCAAAAGTACCTCGTGCAGAGCATGAGATCCCCCAGTAAAGCCTGTGACTAAGGAAGTTGTCTGCTTGTTGTAGGAGATGAAGTCTGTCCTCCACTTTTTCTCCCACAGGTAGAGCTAGCTGTATTTTATATTTGAAGGGGAGAGGACATGCTGGGAAAGGGGGCTTCTGCATAATATTTTCTGAAAATATGGAGGGAGGGGTGACAGGACAGCCCAGTGTCCCCAGACCTAGGATTCATGTAGAGAAGTAAGAGAAAGTAGGAAGTGGCAGAAGCTGGGAGAGGAAGGGAGCGTCCACTGCACAGAACAAGTTCTCCTTTCTGTTAATAAGATCAGGCTGATGCCCAAACACAAGGGTTTGAGAATCATGCATGGGTTTTTTGTGAACTTGGAGCAGTTACAGGGCATCTGGCACTCTAAATAGTCTCAGAAGCAGTTTCAGTGCTTGGGGTAGGGCAAGCATACAACTTAATATCCTATCACATAAAATACACACACCATAAACCAGATGCCGTCTACACTCTCCCATAGTGTTTAAATGGTTTTATGTTTTTTCTAGAATACAACACAAAGTTCATGCTGTGATACACAATGTTACACAGGATTTGTACAGGCCTGAACTGTCAACATCAGTTTTTTGTAGGGAAAGATCCCAGCTCTCCACTGCAGCAATGCTGATCTCTTTTTGACTTGCTGAACTTCCCAGATGTGGTCCTAGGTTTTTCTGCATAGGAAATACTCTCTGTCCAAAGCTTGGTAAACCAGACTCTTGACCATCTTAAGTCTCATTCTCAGATGTCACTTTTGTGAAGAAAAACTTCCAACTACATTACACTATGATGCTCTAGGAACTTTCCATCCACACTTATATTTAACCTTCCTGTGCTCAGGGATATCTGTCTAATAATTACATCTACTAGAGTTCCAGACTTCCCTCACATAACTGAACTATCCTTAGCAGCTGTAAACAGAAGGACTGAGTCAAACCTTAATGCAAGTATCGCAATGGAGAAAACTCATAAAGTAAAAGCAGGTATAATTAAAAGAGGTGAGAACATATAAGACAGTTCTAAAGTCAGGAAATTATGAACACATTTTAAATTTTACTTCAAACCAAGGCAAGCTAGAAAGGTCCGAGGGAATTAAAATAAGACCTTGGAAGATATTGTATAGGAGGTTTGATATTTTCTTTTATATTGTATTTACTTATTTATTTTCTTAAAAATTAAATATAATCACACCACTTTTCCCTTTCTATTCCTTCCTCAAACCCCTGTCATAGATGTCCCTGTTGCTCCCTTAGACTCATGGTCTCTTTCATCTGTAATTATTACACAACAGACAAACACAGACACAGACAGACAGACACATATATGCACTCACACACACGAGGATTCTGCAGGACTCATCTGACTAAATACATTAATACAATCTGATCAATCTTCTTAGAGTTATGTATAGGTATATTTTTCAGGGCTGGTCATTTGGTCTTGATAATGAATTAGGGGGTTCATTCCTGTGAGGACTATTTCCCACTCTCAGCACTTCTTAGCTGCATGTAGTTGCTTCTCAATGGGTAGGGTCCTCATGAGATTTCCCATTTCCATGTAGCAAGTCTGTTGGTACTGGACTTCCTCAGGTCTTGTTTAGATACAGTGAACAAGAGAGGTGCTCAGCCCCAACTGATACATTTACAACTTAACTTCTTCCACTGAAGGCTCAGGGAGCAGCAAGGAAGAGAGAGTGGAAAAGATTGAAGGGGCTAGGGACGCAGGAGAGTTGCCACGAAATTGTGTCTCTTTAAATGACAGGAAATGTCACTCGAGAGATTTCATTTTAAAAACATATGGTTAAGGTTACTGCAGTGGTCAATGGACTGGTAAAACTGCCTTCCCTCCACTCTCTCTGCTGTGACTGTTAGTGATCTTCCCACACTTACTAGTCATCTGGGTGTGCAGCACTAATATCACAGGAGTACTTACACTATTG
>NW_023411302.1:0-10407 GCF_903995425.1 Onychomys torridus
TACTAATTAGCAACTGCCATCCAGAGAATTTAATTCCATGTTCCCATAGTTAACAAGTAGCTAGCTCATGACTAAAATGTCAGCCTGTGCATTCTCTTGCCCCTCTAACTACATTGAGAGTGTCCCATGTCAACAGCCAATTTTCCTTATGTGTCAACTCTGGCTTAGACTTTTTCTGAGATTTCTAGGTAAGTTTAACAGATTGTGTCAAGGTTTTTGATAGCTGCTCTTTGTCAATACAATACTACATTGTACTACCATGAGAGGTTGGAGAATAAACTTCACTTAACAATGTACATAGTATCACACTTTTGAAAATAGCAAGATTAGAGAAGTCTTGGAGAGAAGTTGTTTTACATGAATATGTGCATGCACATAGTGTTACACTAACACTTTCAGCATGTTTGAAGGGTATTAATGATTTACATACTCTCCATTTTGTTTTCTCTCCCAACTACTCCCTGCTGGAGTACAGGAAGTTTTGCATGTAATTGAGTGTTTGTTTCCCATGACACTAGGCTACTTGAAACATTTATTGTACTTTTTATTTTCTTTGTGTGTCTTTTCATGTGTTTTACAATTTCTTTGAGCCAAGTATTCCTGTTTTCTGTATAGAATCTCTGACTCCAAAGATTTTGAGATTGCAAGGTATCTTGAAAACTAATGACAGTACCCTGTAGCATACTGAGTTGGGCTCAAGATCATAGGAAATAGCTGCTATAATGGAGCACCTGAAGCTAAAAGTATTCTATAGAGTTTGAGAGATACAATCCATTTATTTGTCCTTGGATTAGAACTGGTGTTTCTTATTTAGAATATCATTTTGATAGTCATATAATCTTATATGAGTTAAGATGTTTCATATCAGTTTTTATAAATCATGAAGTATTATTATATTATTGATTCATCAGGAAATCTAAATCACTAAATGGTGTTTCTTTATATTTTAGTATATTCAGCATGTTTAGAAGTTAACATCATAAGCTGTTAGGTGACTCTTCAAATTTCCTTCCTTCAAGAATACTGATGTCATGTTTCCTTACGTGACTACTACTCTTACCAGATGCTGTTCAGGGTGATTTTCTTTTTTCCCAAAAAATATTTTAAGTTTTATTTCTCATAAAAAGGAAAACTTTTGACTATGTAAACTTTAGTGAGGAAGAATGATAGGTGAGTGATAGAGAAGGTTTAGACTGACACAGATAATGTAAGTTCTGAATTTTCACACTTTCTACGTGTGCAACCTTATGAATATTATATTATATCATATATACCTTTTAATAGCAGAGAAGGATGGTGGTGAATTTACTATTTATATAGCACACAGTTCAGTGCTAAAACAAAGGCCTATTAGTGTCAATAGCTGAAATTTCCATGGATTCTCTAATCCATTAATATTTTTTTAAATCATTCATATCACTTTAATCATACAACTGACTGTCCAAAGGAAAAACAAAGGCGATGTGGGTACCTTTTGGTGTTCCCTCCCTAGTGTTTGGCAATAGGCAAACACTCCATGCACAGTAGTGTTAATGTAAGAGGTTTATTAGTGGAAGGGTGAAGGGGAGAGTGAAAGAGTGAAAGGCCATGTGTGAATGGGAGATGAGAGAGGCAGGCAAACACAGACTGAGAGATGGAAGAAACAAGAGGAAGAAGAGAGGCAAGAGAAGAGAAGGAGGCAAAAGAGGAAAGAAGAGGCAAGAGAAGTAAGAGAAAATAGCAGAGTCAAGAGAGCTGTGCCTGGTGGGCACATTTAAGGGGGCATATGCTGAGCAGCTGATTGTGGAAAGGCACCTGGTGACAAGTGATGAGGTTTCTTACCTGCTCTGGTGGCAGAGGCAGGCTACTGCCATGGCAGAAACTAACTTTCCTCCCTTTTGTTTATTATGAAAAGATGAGGAAATAGGAAGGAGTACCAGATGAGGGAGGATTATATGTTCCTATCCCAGCATTTACACTGACCTGCCCTTGAGAACCTAGCAGGACACAGCAGCAGCAGCAGCCAAAATGTGATGCTGTGACTACTGTAACCACTGAGTACAGCACTCTCCCTATGCACATGCACTATATCTGCTTATAAAAAGTAAGCCATTCTTGCCCCTTTCTTCACTCTATTCTCAGAGTGCCTCTGCACACATGCCCAGTACAGCTTCCACATGAGATTTCTTATATGTAGTGACTTTGTGGTGCTTCTGGGCTCCAACCCAACAAGGTTACCTTCTGGTGGTAAACTGTTACATTAGTGTCCTTACTCTGGTGTGCCCTGCTGGAGGCTTCTTCTGCCCACAAGCAGTCTGAGGCACACACTGTACCAAGTGCACTTTCAACAGGATTACTTGCCACTAACTGATCACCAGATACTACTCAACACAGGCAACGATTGCTAAGGCCCCTTTCTCCTGGTCAGTGTAAACACTTCCCTGGATCTGTGTTACTGACCACTGAACAACTGGTACGCCACTGGTATTCTTGGAGGAACCCACAGCCACAGTCTTTTTGATTTATTCTATGCATCTTTTACATCACACATCTTCATCCCATTCATTTCCCCATCACTTTGAATCTGCCCTTCACTCCTGCAAATCCCAAAAATAAAACAATATTTAAGAGAAAAAAAGGAGGTAAAGGGTAAAAATTAAAAATCTCAACATAGAAGCTACACGGTGACACAGTGAGTCATGTAGTAACTCCCTTTGTCCATATAGTTTTACTTGCAAATGTTCATTGCAAAGAGTCATTGGTCTCGTTCAAGGACTCTGGTTGCTACTACACTATTGATGCTGGGCCCTCACTAGGACTCTTCTTGAATATCCTATTGGTGCCCTGTGTTGTGGAGATCCAGCAGCTTCGGGTCTGTGGGTCAGGTCTCTTTATGTGTTCCAGTAGACAAAGATGGGTTGGAATTTAGGTGGGCCAAGTCACAACCCTGGTTTTAGACTCAGGCACTCTGGGTTGCTCTGCCTGCCATTTCTTCCCTGTCCTCATTACCAGGGTATGCTCTCCAGGATTGCCCACAGCTAATTCTTCTCTTGTAGCAATGAGCAGAAGGTAGAACTGGTTTTCCTGATTTCATGCTTCAGGGTCCACTCTCCTGTGGGAGGCCAGCTCCCACTTTTTCCCAGGGTACTCTTGAGAAGAGAGAGATAAGAAAGTTTTAGATAGTGTGGAGAAGACAGACAAAAACACAGAATAGCTTCAGGAGGACATGGATCAACATTCGCTGGCTCCTTCTGTCTCTTTAAAAGGGCTTTTTATAGGAATGTCAAGGGTAGAGGCAAAGAAACTCTACCTAGCACAGCCAAGTGCAGACCCTTCCAAAAAAATGGTAACTATTCACGTGGTCAAGACATCCTTTAATGCAGCCCTTCTAGGTAAAGCAACCTCTGATTTCACTAGGAAACCTTTGTGGGACTCCACAGCTCACTCCTCTTTATATAATAAGGGACTCCCTAGGCCCTATAGATAGGCTGTGGCTGCATTAGGTTGTTCTTCTTTACTAATCTTCCTTACCCTTCCTGAAGATACACTTTATATCAAGCACACACTGGTTTAGGTTGAAAGCTAGCAAGAAGAGTGGTACCTGTCTTTGACCACCAACCTCTGGCAAGAGGGGCTACAGAGCCCAATTCAGCTATGACTCAGGTCCCTACCTAGAGCTTGCATGTAGCTGGAACATCCACAGCAATACCTAGGCTGCTACACACACCCCAGGAATGGAGTAGAGGCTAATAAATATCAAATGTTCTTTATGAATGGATCTAAGATGTATATAACAGCCTTAGATGTGCCAAGCCCTTTTCTAAATCAAAACTCTTGATGCTAATAAACTTTATCAAACTTCAAGATACCCTTAGTGGGGTTTGGGATTTAGCTCAGTGGTAGTGCACTTGCCTAGCAAGAGCAAGGCCCTGGGATCGGTCCTCAGCTCTGAAAAAAAAAAAAGATTACATTAGCTTCACCAAAGCATGGTTCATTAAAGAATTAACATAATTCTAGTGTGAACTTTACATATTTACAAACAGCATGAATATCATGATACATATTTACAATTTTTACAAATTTACATTCAAAATCAAACTCCATAGGACTGCTTTACAAATTTTAGCAAGCATCTAGAAAAGATCTCTTTACAGAACAATTTACTTTTTTTCCCAATGAAACAGACAGCATGCAAATCATGAGTTACCACTGTTAAAATTGTAGGTGAACTCAAAACTGCTTCATTCCTGAAGTTCAGAGTTCACATTCAGCTTTGATATCATCTTGAAAGTTTTCCTGAGAGTTTGAAGTCAGAGCCAAATTCGTCAGTGGCTCTAGAGTCTTTGTATTCAGCTCCTTAGACCCCAGATTTCCCTGAGTGTCCTTATTAGGGGGCTGTAACACTTGCTTCTAGGGGAGTGTGGCACTCAGGATGACACCACTCCCCCAAAGCCACCTTTCCTGCTGGGCCCTCTCAGCTGTTCCAGAAGCAGCAGAAGGTCACCCAGCAGCAGATGATCGCCAGCCAGGGGACTGTCCCTTTATTTATTGCAGCTCACATGAGTGCCACAATTCAAACAAACATTGTTGAAACTTCATCCAGTTACAGTAGTACTTTTGGTTAGCTTTCACAAGAAGCCTTGCCTCAGGGCATGAGTGGTTGCCATAGTAACTGAGCTGCTTTTCTGGTCAACTGGTAAGACACAAACTGTTCCTTAAAAGCACCACACATTCGTTTGCTACTAAGAGCAGTGTACCTCTAGGTTCCATATCATTCTAGCTTTTCTGGAGGAATATCAGCAGCTATGGTATCATTAGAGTTGACATTTCTCTGTTTCACACATAGTACCAAACTCAGGCAGTCAGCAAGCTTCATTTGGTGAGTGAGGGTACAATTTTCCCCCTTCGTAAATTTTTGAAGCTGCATCTTAAGATTGCCATGAACTCTTTCAATTATGCCTTGTCTTTTTATTAGCCCACTATTTCCCTCTTGCGTCTCAAGCACAACCCAATTTTTTTATTTGCCAGTAAGTTTTTTTTCACACCCAATGCAACTTCCTGGTGTTTGGACAGCTTTTCCTTGCTTTCTAAAGGGTTTCAAGGCATCTTGAGAAATGTAGTTAGTATTTTAATTGCCTCCTCACAAGGAACCTTTGATCATCTGTTTCTCATTTTCAGGAGGTATGGCTGTTAGTTATTTTGGTGCTCTTACCCTACCAGAAAACGTCCCGAACACGATAAGATCACAGAAGAGTTTTGATTAAAAGAGGATAGAGTATGTGACAGGCCCGTATGAAACTCACACATGGTTAAGGAGACAAGAAGATCATGCAAGATGGCGCCTGTTTATACAGGGTGGGCCGCACATGTATACTTGATCTCGTGTGTCTACTCCATGTATGCATGTAGCTTACATGGCCGTGCACACGCTTCACACAACCATGTAAATCCACGGAGTCCTAGCCAAGCAAGATGTTTGACCCAGAAATGGCTATTTTGAACCGGAAATGACTAGGCGATCTGCCAGGCAAGCCCAACCGTGTGGGCATGTTGTGATTTCCTATCAAAGGCTATCAAAGCTTATGGAACAATAGCATTATAGGGGTTTTGGTTTATACTGACAGTAAGTTGTTTTTATCTCCTTAAGCTCTTTAAAAGGAACTAGAATATGCATTTGCATACTTTCCTGAGCATCTTTCTTCTCAATAACGAGAAACATTTGAAAACCTCTGTCCCTGTCTGTTTGTGCCTTGCCTATGCAGCCTCACTTATATGAGCTACAGTTCACAAGCAGCCCTTCCAGGTTCTGAAGAAAACTCAGCTACCACCAATTGTGGCCACTACACTCCCGGTTCCATTCACATGATCTGTATTCACACTGAAGTCAAGATCAAGTTTTAGCTTTTTTGCCATGGTAGGTTTCTGTCTTCCCTAAGCTTACATTAGGATACTTTTGTTACAGATTTACCTCCCTAATCAGACTTTTTACCTGGCACTGTCCCCGGAGTGGGTCATTGCAAATTTGCTCATGGGCGCTCAGAAGCACAGTCCTTCAGGGATTGCTCCCCCCATGCCTCACCAGGTCAGTGAGAAAAAGAAAAAGGTTGAGAGTACTTGAATCAAGAGACCTCTCCAGAAAGATCCTTTTCCTAAGATCTCCTACTTGTCCCTGCTTGTCTCCTTCCCCAGACACAGAGTCCTTGACACTACTGTTTCTGCTCAGGCTCTCTGCTAACCACTTTCTTTTCTAGGGGTAGGGTCTTGAGTCCCTCATTTATATAGCCAAAATCTGCCTCAACATTTCCCATGCTGCAATTGCAGCTACTGCTAGGTACTTACACCCTGCTTTTTTCGTTTCAGAGAGAGTTTCAAAGCCTCCACTGCTTTCTCCACACCAGTAGCTTTCCCTCAGGTCCCACACTGCATCTACTCTTTTTCCACCATTGGAGATACGATCTGGCAACTGAAGGGACCCCAGTATCCCTGGAACACACTCAATGTCAGAGGTGCTTGCTATCTGGCCTCCCACTAGTTGCTTCTAAAATGCAGGTTCGAAGAGGAGACACAACACCAACATTGAGGGTTTATGATGCTCTAGGGGATTTTTGTGCTAGGGAAATTATAAGCAGCTTTCCCATTCTGATAGATGTTCAGCCATTACAGAAAGAAGATGAGAATTAAAGAGATTCCAGGTTTTTTCTTGAGTGAGAGAAATTACAAGATTTTTCAATCCCTTCAGCTACTACTTCGTCTTATATCTCAAGACATCTATTCCCTTAAATTCTGCTTCATGACCAAGAATGAACTGACCATGATGGAAAAAGGTAATCAGAAAATGTTTTTATCTAGTAGCACTGGAGCAGAGTGTTTGTCTCACATGCATATGCCTCAGGGAAAATTATTTCCTGCCTCTCAGGGCTCATATCTAAGCTGTTCAAAGGCCAAAAGTTTCCATTGGAATCTTTTTCTTCCCATTTTCCTCATAGTATTTTTTTATATTACTCTGATTCTTCTTCTTGTTGTTTTTCTACCTAATCAAAGTTTTTTCTACATTATATTACTACACTTAACCCTGCCACGCCCATGACAGTGTTGCCCGCGTGACAAAGGCCTTGGATGAGGTAGTTACGTGGGAAAGGGGGGCTCACGGCCCTCGGGTCTATGTCCCCGGCGACCCCTCATCAATCTGCCCGACTCATGGTGCCAGGCTACACGGAACCACGCAGATCTGCTTGCAGAGGCTGGCTGACACTCTGCCTTCTTCTCTTTGCAGCTGTGGTTATTGCTGCTTCCTTGTGTATTGATTCCAGGAAGTTAACCCTTAATGTTCCTGATATGCCCCATAAAGAGAGTTGTGATTCCTCAAAAGTGGCTTCAATACCCCCACCTATGACTTAAGCTGTTAGGCAAACAGTTCAAGAGGGCCCAAAAGTTTAGGGAAATTCATAAATGATTTAGAACAAAAAGAACGTATGATTCAGAAGGACGAACACTCTAAGACAGAGAGAATGAAAGTAAAGGTTCGGGCACTCATAGGCAATCCACATGAGCAGCCGACAGCAGCTGCGAGGAAGCAGTTACAGGAATTAGCCATTCCTACAAGAATTACCCAGAGACAAATAGAGTTTCTCATCAAGGGGTGATGGTGGCAAACCGCCTAACTTTATTCCTAGACATAATAACTATTTAGAACCATTACCTTTCATGGGAGCTTATGATAAACATGGGAACTGATGGATGAATCATGATGGTATGAAAACAGAATGACATAAGTTACAGTTCAGGGAAAGATTAGCTATGTCCCAACCCCCCTGGTGCCTTCTCACCCACAGGCAAAGGTTAAATATTTTCACACATATAAGACCATGGTTAGAACTATGGTGGGATAGGTTTAATTTTGATACAGAACAAAGGTATAATAATTATGTAGAAGGAAAGCTACAGCTAGGGCCATAATGTTCTCTGTCTGGATGAGAAACCACAAAAGGGGAAATAAAGGCTGTACTTATGAGATCTGTTAGTCATTCTGAGAAAAATTGTGTTGATTCTATGTCTGTCACCCTACTGGCCGATTGCCATGTTTCCTCAAATAACTGTACAAAATTCACTGCTTGGTCTGAGTAAAATTGCGGCAGCTTCACAGCATACTCTCGTGTCTGTATCTGTCTGTCACTCGCCGAATCCCACTTATCCTGAGTATCTTCAACCTGTTCTCCCTCGGTCTTGTGGTCCAGCTGAGACCCAGTCCGCGGCAGGTGGTGCTCGCACAGGGGACATGAAGGACAGGTAATTTCTATCCCCCTTTTCTCTCTTTTATTCATAAGTAGGGATCGGCTCCTATCAGGGTTCTGCAGACCCGCCGGTAAAGGCTCACCGATTAAGCACAGGTAATCCAGAAGGTAAGCATGGGGCAGCACCTCTCTAAGGAGGACAAGTTATTTGCATCTGTGATAAGGCATATGTTGGCAGAAAAGGGCTTGAAAGTAACACCGGAGGCTAGATGCAGATACCTTAGGCACCATAAAAGTGATGGTCAGGCCCTTAAAAGAGACCATTCAATTACACAAGGGACAGAGAATCGCACAGGTTGTTCTACTCCCCTACATAAAAATGCCTAACCCTATTATGAAAAGCTATGGGGGTCAGGACAGTTTGGCTCCTCAGACTCCATAGAAGGAGTCAATTGGATACAAGATTTAGGACAACGACCCTTTAAGACAATCACCCTGGATGGCAAGAGCTTCCAAGGACTCTTGGACACAGGTGCTGACAGAACCTGCATAGCGGGAAAGGACTGGCCTTCCTCTTGGCCAACACATAGAACAGGATCCTCCCTTATGGGATTAGGAATGGCTTCCGGAGTGATGCAGAGTTCAAAGCTCTTAAAATGGCAAACAGACAGTAAAGAAGGGTTTATACAACCTTATGTGTTACCCTCTCTACCATTTACTCTATGGGGAAGAGACTTAATGGAGTCACTTGATGTGCATTTAGTGACAGGAAGTTCTGAGCTGGAGCAGCATTTTACATAGGAGCCACTGCAAAGGATCTCTATGCAGACTCTATACAGTGGAAATCTGATCAGCCTGTATGGGTTAGTCAGTGGCCCCTGACACAAGAAAAAATACAGGCATTAGAACAGCTGGTATCAGAATAATTGGAGAAAGGGCATATAGAAGAATCTAATAGCCCATGGAATACTCCTGTATTTGTCATAAAAAAAAGAAATCCAGAAAATGGAGACTACTACAAGATTTAAGAGCAGTAAATGCTACAATGGAGGATATGGGGGCCCTACAACCAGGACTCCCATCCCCTGTGGCCATACCGAAGGACTGGCACATTGTAGTCATTGATCTACAAGAATGCTTTTTTTACAATAAGATTACAGACTCAGGATTGCCCTAGATTTGCCCTTAGCATACCCTCAGTTAATTTCAAGAGACCCTATAGACGATTTCATTGGAAAGTATTACCCCAGGGAATGAAGAACAGTCCTTCGTTATGTCAAAAATTTGTAGATATGGCCCTTTTACCAATAAGAAAAACTTTTCCCTCTGCATATATCATTCATTATATGGATGATATATTATTGGCTCATGAAAATAAAGATACAGCAGAAAAAATTCTCAAAGAGACAATTAGTAGTTTAACAGCTTATGGCCTTGTCATAGCTCCAGAAAAAAAATTCAAAAAAATAGGCCACTTAACTAAGTTATCTGGGACAATGGATAGGGGATAATTATATAACAAACCAAAAGGCATCTATCAGAGTAGATAAATTGAAGACCCTCAATGATTTTCAAAAATTGTTAGGAAATATAAATTGGGTAAGAAAATATTTAGACATCACAACAGGACAAGTAAGCCCTTGTATCAAATATTACATGGAGAAGCTCACCCAAGGTCAATAGGACACTTTACTCCTAAGGCCTTACAGGCTTTAAAGCATATAGAGCAGGCTTTAGAAAGAGCTAAAGTTCATCAAGTAGACTATTTGGCTCCATGGTATTTAATCATTTTTGCCACAGATTACACTCCAACAGCTTGCCTATGGCAGGAAGGTGTATTGGAGTGGCTACACCTACCACACACACATAAGAAATTTCTTATATCTTATCCCTCTCTTTGTGCACAACTTATATATAAGGGCATAATTAGGTCTAGAGAATTGTTTGGCAAGGAACCAGCCTTTGTAATTATACCATATAATAAAGAACAATTGGAACTCTTATTACAAGAATCAGAGGATTGGTGTCTCTCCTTAATGGGATACCTAGGACAAATCACCTTTCATTACCCCAAAGACCCTCTTATTGAATTCATAAAAGAAGTTCCTCTTATATTTCCAAAGATATGTGTTTCTCAACCCCTAGCAGAGGGTATTGTGGTTTTTACAGATGGGTCAGCAAATAGGAGGTCTACAGT
>NW_023411303.1:0-32841 GCF_903995425.1 Onychomys torridus
TTCTGTTTTCTACCTTTGTATTAGCTGTATTTTTTATAATAATCTTTTGCATTGAGAAAATTTTCCTTTAGTGGTTAGAGCTACAAGTAGTCTAGCGCCAAATTGTAAACACTGAAATGTTGAGGTGATTTTATGTATCTTATATACTGAGCTGTAGTTATATATTAGTATAAAAACATAGACATATATGCTTTTACATATAAAAACAAGTAAGAAAAAAGATACCAAGGGCCAAGAATTTAGGGTTTGTGTAGGTACTTGTAAGTGTTGGAGGGAATAAAGGCACAATGATGCAATTATATTTTTATTTCAAAAATTAAAGCGATACAACGATAGCTTATAAAAATTAAATATCTTCTATAACACAAATTAAATTATATTCTACAAATTGCTTATTCTATGAGTAGTTAAATACAGATATGAATGATGGAAAAAATTTCAAGTGTGATTATTGGTGTGTAAGCTTATGTTTGTCCCACTTAAGCATATGTGTCCCTTACATCAATGTCTGTAGTACATTCACAGATACTGTAACACATGGCATTCTTGGCTTTTATATAGGAATCCCCAAATTTGTTATTATCAACATTTTCTTCCTTTATTTTTTATTGATTGTAATTTTGTTTGGATTGTTGCTTACTTTTATGTTTTGCTAGGTTACAAACTAGCAAGTTTCCTTGAAGCATTTTCATACTTACTATATTTTTATAGGCTCAAATCTTCCACTTGCCCGATTTCTCTCCCCTCATTCCAGCTTATGCAGTCCAATATACACAATTTCTTCCTTCACTTTCCAAACACAAGCAATGTTTTACCATTCTGAAAACACTTTGAAATATCCTCATGGACCTCTTTCAAGTCTCCTGGATGCTACCCACACTCACTCCCACATAAACACACATTTCTAGTTTAGAAGCTGTGAAGTCAAAACTTCTTCTGATCCTAGGCTTCATTGCCAATTATACCCCAGCTCTAGATTGACAGATGATTGTGAGAGGCAACAGTGATCTCCCTGGGGCTGCATGGTTAAGCAAGGTGCTGATTCACAGCTGATACTGTCTCCTTCTGCAAGGGGATCTCACCCAATTTAGAAATGGTTTGCAGACAGATTCTCTCATGAGAATAGACTGTAGTGACTTTTTTGTTTGTTTGTTTGTTTTTTGAGACAGGGTTTCTCTGTGTAGCTTTGTGCCTTTCCTGGAACTCACTTGGTAGCCCAAGCTGGCCTCAAACTCACAGAGATCCACCTGCCTCTGCCTCCTGAGTGCTGGTATTAAAGGCATGCACAACCACTGTCCATCTTCTTTCAATTTCTCCTAGCATATTTTGCTTATTTTATTCTGTTGTATATTCAGTGAGATTTCATCACAACAGATTTTCCCTTCTTGCTAGCAGTCCTGACTTGAGTGTGCTCACAGGTGTATGTGTCTCTGAGGTGTGGCTTATCATAACTGCTAGCTCATAACTCAATATGATGTAATGTGTCACTTGAAATACCATTCTACTACATTTTGTGCTTAAAATTTTTTTTCTTATCTCAGACCATTGTGGGGTAAAGACCAAAACACCTCAGAGCCCAACCAAAGTCCATATTCAGAGTTTGTATTTAGGAGCCTTGGTGACTGCCTAGAGAGAAACACTTCTCCCAGAGCTGCCAGGAATACACTTTACATGGAGCTTGTAAAGGGAAATAATTTAGAAAATCATCATTCTGGCTAGCAATTATCTGGGGAAAACAAAGCACGGAAGCAATTTACAGAATCTAAAATATGTAGTTAGCTGGAGCACTTCAGCCCCTCTATCTAGACTAGGGTCAGGTACATTCCCAAGGTAATTATCATGGAGTGTGTAGAAAAGGGACAGCCAGTTTCAGGTTAAATCTAAGAATCTCCAGTTGAAAAAAAAATAGGAGAACATTTGCACTATCACAAGACTATAGATTTTAGTGGTATTATACATTTCTCATTAAATATCTTTAGACTTAAGGTGAAGATATACATTAAGAATTACTTTAATAAAGAAAAGTGACCATGATCCATTTGAAGTATATAGACAACACAAATTGGACTTGGTATTTTTCTTTGTTTTTTTATTTTTTGGGGGGAGATCACAAGGAAGGGAAGGTGGACATGGGATAACAGGGAAGTCACTCTGATCAGGGTACATTATGTGAAACCTCCAAATAATCAATAATAATGTTATGTTTGAAAAAGATATTGCTTTATTTATGTTTTGTGGCTGTTCTTAAAGCTGATTTCATTTACAACATATATTAGTACATTTCTGAAAGATTTATGTCCAGTTTGTTTACACTGCCTGTAATATTTTTCAAATGGGCAACATCCTATCACCCTGAGTGTTTTGTTTCTAGGAGACTTGGTGGCTATTTTTCTACCAACACTTGCCATCTGAAGTAATAAGAAATTTCAAAGTAACAAACATGGAAAATAACTACTCCTGGCAAAATTTTGGTGGTAAGTATTTTATGTTATCTAGGCTGGCCTTGAACTCCTGAGTTTCAAGGACTCTCAGGTTGGTCTCTCTGTAGCTCCATGGGTTAATGGCATCTTTCAACATGCCTGGCTACCATCATTTGCCATAATTCATTTGAACTAAGAAACAGTGTGCCTATATCCATAAAGGTATTGTACTGAATCACAGAATGGATATCTGGATTCTGGCAATCAGAATCATTTTTCTTATCACAAACTACCACTGGAATTCTGGGAAATCTCCTTCTTAATGTTTGACTACCTAGTACGTTACTACAGAGAATACACATTAAAGCCCACAGATTTGATTCTCATGCACTTAATGGCAGCCAATAACCTTAGTTGTTCTCTCTGCAGGAGTACCCCAAACAATGGCAGTTTGGGGTTTGAGGAGTTCTTCAATGATTTTGGCGTGTGACCTCCTACTGTACATTCAAGGATTTGCTCGAAATGTGTCCATTGGCCACCACTTGCCTCTTGAGTGTCTTCCAGGCCATGACCCTCAGTCCCGGGAAATCCTGTTGTAATGACAATAAAGTCAGAGCTTCAAAGTACATTAAATGCTCCATTACCCTACTTTGGTCTTCTACATGGTGATACCGGTTCATTTTCCTTGTGCACAAATTTATCAAAATGAATAGCAAAAATATGAAAAAGAAGTCAAGATTTTGGATATTGCTCTATTGTAGGGCGTGGTGAAATCAGTGACTCAACTCTATGCAGCCCTGGTGATGTGCCCTGAGTCTGTTTTTGCTGTGCTCATCAACATGGTCCAGTGCCTCCATGATTGTCATACTCTACAGACAATAAGAGGAGGTTCAACATATCCGCAGCTATCATGGTTCCAGGAGAAACTTCCCTGAGTCCAAGAGCGACCCAGAACATTCTTATCCTGTTGTGTACCTTTCTCCGCTTTTTATACGCTCTCCACCATTTCACGAGGCTACAATTGCTCTGTTGTACAATCAGAGTTGGTGGCTGGTGTACACTTCTCGCCTCACTTCTCTTGTTTTCCCTGTTTTGTACCATTTGTTATTTTGAGACATTACTCATTTTTGTCTTATTCAGTATGATATGGTTAAGAAAATAAATTTCTCCTAATTTTATTATAACTATGTAAAATATTACTTTGTCTTGTAATACAAATTTTACTCAATTACCACCTTATGAAATCAACAAAGAAAGTTAAGGTTTACCACCTTGTCTTTATAAGACTAGTCAAATGAGTATGGGAGTTTTGTCAGATGGTTGAATTAGAAGCCTGCATCAACTGATGATCATACTGTATTTTTTGCACTATATTCTTCAACTTTCACATAGCTGGATTTTTCCCTTGCCCATATGATGTGCAAAGAAGCCATAACTTGTTGCCAACAGAGCTGACATTCTTGTGGCTTTTATACTCTCAAGGAATCTTGCCTGTTGTTGGATAGACACCTGTGTATACCGCACTCTAATTGCAAGGCAACTGACATCATGGTGGACCATAAATTGTACTTCTGGTGGCCCTTTCTGATGACAGCTGCACTAGCATGCTCTAGGACCAGAAATACTCTTCAGTGATCATTTTCAACATGTTTTGATTTCATCTCTTCCAGAAAAGGAAAATGTTTGTCTGTTCCCAAACTTATAGTCACAGTGTTTACAAAGTCTGTGAAGATAGGCATCTCCTCTAGACATGAAGGACAAAAAATTGTGACTCCAATCTTTCACCTTGTACAAAATAAATTAAAAATTATGTTTATGCTTATTATGTGATCCTCAATTTTGTAAGATGGTATTTTCACCCTCTATTTCTCATAACTTTGTTTCATATTAAATTATCTGCGTATGGTTTCCTCTCACTTTAATAGTCTTAGTTATACGCACATCCTCTCCCATATAGATCCATTCCCCTTTGGTTTCTTATTAGAAGAAAACAGGCTTCTGAGAGATAACTAAAAAAAAATGAAATAAAATGTAATGAGTTAAAAAAAAAACCCTTCATATTGGAATGGACAAGAAAGCCAGCAATAAAGGCGGGGGGGGGGGGGGAATCTGAAGAGAAGTCCCAAGATTCAAAGATTCATTCCTTTGTTTCTGCATCCAGGAGTCCCACAGAAGTACTGAATTAAAAGTTATCATTTAAATACAGAGGGCTTGGAGCAGAGCATGTAAACTTGTGATTGTTGCTTCAGTCTCTGTGAGTTCACATGAGCTTTGCCTAGTGAGAGAACCTGGCCCTCCTGATGTCCTCCCCTGTCCTCTTAGTGTCTCCCACTCTTTCTGCCTCCTCTTCTGTGGGGTTCCCTGAGGTATGAGGGGGAGAGATGTGATGGATACAACTCATTTAGAACTGTGTGTTCTAAGGTCTATCTAATCTATCTATCATCTATCTAATCTATCTCTATCTATCTATCTATCTATCTATCTATCTATCTATCTATGTATCTTCTATATCTCTGAATTTGTGTGTGAGAGAGACGGTGAGAGAGGAGAGAGAGAGGGAGAGAGAGGAGAGAGAGAGAGAGAGAGAGAGAGAGAGAGAGAGAGAGAGATCTGGCTATGGGTATCTGTTTTTGTTCCCATCTGTTGTAGAAGAAAGCCTCTCTGATTCTCTGATGTTGGCAGAATATGACACCGATTTATGAGTATAAAAGAATAACATTGGGAGTCATTTTCCTTTGTTTCCTTTCTTTTATTAGCTAAGTAGTCTTTGGTTTTACCTTGGGACTCTGGAATATCTATACTCTGGTAAATATACACTGTCAGGTATGGATTTTATCTCATTGACCAAGACTTCAGTCAAATCAGACATTGGCTGGTTACTCCTAAAAGGTTGGTGCCATCCATTGTCTTAGCATATTTGCAGATAGTTAGATCAAAGCTTTTCTGGTTGGTTGGGTATTTGCTTTCCTCCTTTGGTAACCTGCAGTGTACCCTTGCATGTCATATACACTAGAACATGGGGGTAAAATTTCTATGTAGCCATCAGCTGGACCTCTCCATGTTCAGTGATTGGTATGGGAGTTGTCTTCAGCAGTGGGTCTTTTTGTCATTTTGCTGAGGACAACCCACTGTCTTGGTAAAGGCCTGGGCTATCTGGTGATTTCCAGATGTACAGTGGATGGTGTTGTGTGTCAACTTGATCCAAGCTGTAGTCATCAAAGGAGCCTTAGTTGATGAAATGCCTTTATGAGCTTCAGCTAGAATGCATTTTCTCATTTACTGATTTATATGGGAAAGGCCTGTCCACAAAGGTGTTACCATGCATGGGCCAATGGTCCCAGGTTCTATAAGAGATCAGCTGAGCATCCTATGAGATGCAAGCCAGAAATTAGCCCTCCTCCTTGGCCTCTACCTCAGCTCCTACCTCCAGGTTCCAGACTTGTTTGAGTTCCTATTCTGACATCCTCCAGTATGGACTATGATCTGGAAGTGTAAGCCAAAAGATCACTTTCACCCTCAACTTGCCCTTTGGTCATGGAATTTTGTGGCAGCAATAGAAACATTAACTAAGGAACCATGGGGTGCTCTGGCCAACAACTCAATTAGATGAAACAGAGTCTTGGTACTGGAAGCTTTGGTGACAAGAATTAGCCAGTTGGGGTTCTTTCTCCCTCATTACTTGGGAATTTAATTAGCATCACATTCATACTAATAGGAAGATTCCACAGAACTAGAACTACGTTTCCATACTGCCCATCAAATACCCTTCATTTCCAGTTGTCTCTCCTCTCATTAACTCCCTCAAACCCATCTCCCCTCCCTTCCCACCTAATCTCCTTAATCCTGTCCCTCCTCTCCTCGGGCATCAGTACAACCATAAAGTCTATTATATTTCCTCATCTGTTGCGCCTGCCTCGACCAGCAAGGATGATGCAACACCGGAGCTCTTCTTTTAGCAGTTTATTCAGGACCTTGTTAGTAGTGATGTCTCCTCCCAGGCAAGCCTTTCCCAGCCCTTAAGTAGGTCTGGGCTACCAACCCCAGACAGCCACATGGGCACTATCCATAGGTCCACGCATATGCAAGTGGCACACAAATCCAGCCATAGCCAAATAAGGAGCTGTTTACCACAAAGAGTACTTGCCTTCGGGAAGGCAGAGGGTGGAAGCCAGCGCCATCTTTAAGGTGCGGCAACACGCAGCTCTCTACAGTTCCCCCTTTTTGTTTTGCAGAGCAACAGGCAAGAGTAGAGTTCTGATCTCTGCTAAAATGGAACATGTACTAATGTTTGTCCAGGCGTCGTCCACCCAGAGAACACTAGACCTGTCTGATACCCTTTTCACAGAGGTTGGAGTTAGGGTACCAACCCACATGCAATCAGACTTGCTCTTCTTGAGGTCAGTGTATCTTAGCCTCAAGTGCAGTACGCAGGCCTTGCATCCTTTGCCTAAATATCTTTTAAAGTAGCCAGCCAGGCTTGGGGGGACTGTCCTGCTTCAATGGCCATAAAGGCTTGGATAATCATGGCCGCATGGCGACGCTGTGAGATCCTAATGCGACAAATGCACCACAAGCATACTAGGGAGGTGAGCTCCAGTAATCCTACTAGGGTTGCTATTCCTGCCCACTCCTTCAGGTGATCCATGGCTGTAGCAATCCAGGAAGATAATCCTTCTGCCAGTCCGGTATCCATTCGGGTCGAATTCACCGTGAAAATAGCCACCCTCAGCTGGTCCATCAGGTTATCAAACTCTCTGGTCCAATTGCCTAAAAGATAACTAGACAACCTTTTTGATAAATCTGCAGCATGGGTAAAATTATTATATTGGACACTAGTCACACATAACCCTTCATACTTCCACTGGCAGCCAAGTTGGGCAATCTGCCAGAGGGTATCAATTTGCTCTTGAACCAGGTCAATTCTCTGGTTGACCACCATCAATCCTCCTCGTATTTGAGCATTGACACCCTTTTGCACATCCAGAGCATGTGCCACATTGGCAGAAAGATTATTCAAGGTCTGTGCCGTCTGTACAGTATGACTCATGGCAATGGCGGCTGTACCGGCTCCAACAGCCGCCAAGGAAATAGCTGTAACAATGGTGGCAGTAATGCCAAAATCTCTTTTTTGTCTAAATAGGGTCATAGCATTAGGAGCATCAACTGGCATAGGCACCCAGCGAGGCATACGGGTAATTATGGCATAATCATATTTAGAAGCATTCCAGAATTGAGTATAAAAACAGGTATTATTATGGCAAGATACAGGCCTCCCGTTCCTCACTATAAACAAGAATGGAGGATACACACAAACTGGAGTAGGATTATAAGTAATATTAGCCAGTGGCTCAACTCCGTCATACACACAGCCTGCATCAGTTCTGGCAGTGATGTCTGTGGATAATGGGCCAGGCACAGAATCCCAGGAGCCCCAAGGCTTGGAGCTACTCCATGAACTCATGCACTCCCCCAGCAATCATAACTAGGGGCTCTAAATTCGTGCAACTTCCATTAATGCCACACAATAGCCAATTATCAAAAGGATTAGAAATATACAACTGAGAGGGATTGTGCCCACTATAATTACTAACTGCAAAAGTCTGATTAAAGTATGTGCTTATTCAAGGAGAAAAAGTGAAACTCTTCCCTTGATTGGCCCAGATCACAGTACAAGACTGACAACCTGTCCAGAGCCAGACATTCCCTCCATCTTGACCCCAACAAAAGGGGGCCCATTTTGGTTGACTAGGTGTATCATTTCCTAACACTTTAGCAGGCCACCATCCAGACACCCAAGAGGCATTGGCTGAAAGACAAGGGCCTGGTCCAGGCAAATCAAACCATCCAGCCATCGGGTTACATATCAAAACACATGGGGAAACATTTGATCTGTTTCTGACAATTTGGAAACAAAGAGTTCCGTTTAAATCAAAAGACCTATTTTGTCCTATAGGAGCTTCCTCTGGGTCCATAGGGAGATATGGAACATCCATAATTTTATTACTACTGAATATCCATGGGAATAATATTGCATCATGATGGACTGGCATTGGTCTCGGAAACACTGACAGTATCCCCCATCTTAGGACTGTCATTCCCAGCCGAATCATCATTAGCACGAACAGGGAGATCACTGTCTGCACAGACATGTTCTTCTTGGCAATGGACTCTTCTCATGAGGCGCTCAGGAACACACACCGTGTCTTGTTGATCCTGTGGGAAAACACAAACAGAACCTCGTGCCCATGTCACCACGGGATTGGGTCCATGCCAAACACCCATCAAGGCATCTTTCCATTTCACCATTCCTTTAGAAGGACTGTGCTGACAATGATGCCTGTCCGCAGCAAACAATTGGAAGCATCCAAATTAAAAAAATTCAGGGTAAATAAGGCAAGAGAGAGTCTGTCCTTAGGGGTACAGCCATAGCCTATTCCCCCTTTTTGTTTTTGAAGCAATTCCTTCAAGGAGCGATGAGCACGCTCCACAATGCCTTGACCTTGTGGATTATATGGTAGGCCATGTACAAGTTGCACATTCATCTGTTGACAGAAGGAAGCGAACTTCTGTCTGGAATATGCAGGACCATTGTCTGTTTTTAACTGTTGAGGCTTACCCCATGCTGCCCAAGCTTCTAAGCAATGAGCAATAACATGAGAGGCTTTCCCTCCTGCCATTGGGGTGGCGTGAATGATTCCAGAGCAGGTATCAACAGATACATGTACGTATTTGACACGTCCAAATTCAGAGATGTGTGTAATATCCATTAGCCATATTTTTAGAGGGAGCAGACCATGAGGGTTAACTACTAATCCAGAAGGATGATGAAAAATGACACATTGGGGACAATCTAGTACCACCTTTCGTGCATCAGCATGTGAGATAGAAAACTTTTGTTGTAATGTCCTTGCATTAACATGAAATTCTTTGTGGAAAGCATGTGCTCGTTGTATGGCGGAAGCCACAAACATCGATTCCTGTCTAGTACACTGGTCCACTAAATCATTGCCTTTAGCCAATGGACCTGGCAGACTGGTATGTACGCGGATGTGTTGCACAAAAAAGGGATTTTTACGTTGCCAGATCAGTTTCTGTTATTGGCCAAACAATGAGCTAACAGGGCAAGAAGATTTGATGGGCCCTGCACATTCAAGGCTTTTCAAGGCATTAACAACATAACTAGAATCTGACACTAAATTAAATGCAATTGGACAAGCCTTAAAAACTTCAAGAACTTTTGAAAGCTCCACCTGTTGGGGTGCACCTGGCAAGAATTGATGCTTTACAGGTTCAGTAGAATCCACCATATAAGCACCACAGCCTGTCTTAGACCCATCTGTAAATATAACACTGGCTCCTGGAATGGGCTGGGAAGCAGTTACCTTAGGGAAAACTACAGGATGTTCTTTAAAGAAAGTTAATAGTGGATGTTTAGGATCATGGCAATCTATGTGTCCTGATAGGTACAAGGCAGCCCAATCATCTATGGCAGCACATAATATCTTGACTTGAGTAGAATCATAAGGAACAACTAGCGTTTGTGTTTCAAAATATTGTAAACACTGCTGAATACGCTGCTGTGCAAGTAATGCTACAGCAGTAGGATAATACTCAATTGATTTTGCAGGTGAGATTTTAGCATAAATCCATAATAAGGGTCCTTTTTGCCATAAAATCCCTGTAGGTTGTAACTGGGTAGGCAGAATGCACAGGGTAAAATCATCATTATTTTGCACTCTTTGAAGAAAAGCCCTTTGTAACCTATCCTCTAATTTTGTTAAGGCTTCTCAGGCTTCATTGGTTAGTTGCCTCGGTGAATCCAAGGCTGCATCTCCAATTAGAATATCATATAATGGTTTTAATTCATAATTGGCCATTCCTAAACTTCCTCTTATCCAATTTATATCTCCTAATAATTTCTGAAAATCATTCAATGTGCAAAGATGATCCTTCCTTAATTCTACCTTTTGTGGCATGATATGATAATTAGTTATTTTAGATCCAAGATTATTGACAACTTTGCTCTGTTGCAACTTCTCAGGGGTGATACAGAGTCCCTTTTGCTTTAGCAGTTCTACAAGTGAGCTATATGCTGCTTGAAGAATGCTCTCCTCCTTAGCTGCTAACAGTATATCATCCATATAATGGAGGCATCTCAGGCCAGGAAAACGTGCTCTCAAGGGTTCTAAAGCAGTTGCTACAAAGAGTTGACACATAGTAGGACTATTGGCCATGCCTTGTGGCAATACAACCCATTGATATCTTTTATCAGGTTCCTCATGATTAATGGACGGTAAAGTGAAAGCGAATCTCTCATTGTCTTTGCTATTCAGCGGAATGGAAAAGAAGCAGTCCTTAATATCTACCACAATAATAGGCCAATTTTCAGGCAAGGCTGACAGCAATGGAAGACCACGTTGTACAGGTCCCATAATTCTGATTTGCTCATTTATAGCTCTAAGATCATGTAACAATCTCCATTTTCCTGATTTCTTCTTGATGACAAATATGGGTGTATTCCAGGGAGAAAGGGAGGGTTTAATGTGCCCTTCCTCCAATTGCTCTCTCACTAATTGATATGTAGCATGTAATTTCTCAGAGGAGAGTGGCCACTGAGGAACCCACACTGGCTCTGCCATTATCTAGGATATGGGAATACCCTCCTCAGCGGCCCCTAGGAAAAACCCAATCCTTGTTTGGGTTTCCTAGGTACTGCTTGTATCGGCTCCTTTCTGCCTTGTAAAAATTTTCCCAAGCCAAAATTAGGATGACACCCCATATTTTTCATGATATTTTTAGATTCTTTGGAATATTCGTTACTCAACTGAAAGCCCATGGATTTCATAAGATCCCTCCCCCAAAGGGACACTGGAAGTTCAAGAACATAGGGTTGCATAATGCCAGAGTGATCTTCTGAATCTTGCCAATTCAACAAATTTGCACTAATATTAGGAACACTGGCATAACCCAATCCTTGCAATGTTTGTGAGGAAGCCTGTATAGGCCAACCTTGAGGCCAGTCTTTGCCAACTATGATACTGCAATCTGCCCCAGTATCCAAAAGTCCCATTATCTTGGTGCCTTTAATGGTTAACTGTAATGTGGGTCTCTGATCTAAGTCTAAAGATAAAAATGTTAAATCTGTGCCTGAGGATCCAAATCCGTTACTTCCTCTTTCTTTGTCATAGGCTGGGTGAGAATCATGTAAGCTGGGTAACAGGATAAGTTGTGCAATTCTGTCTCCCGAGGAAATGGCAGTGATTCCTTTTGGTGATTCAACCATGATTTTAACTATACCTGTATAATCTGAGTCAATTATCCCAGGATGGATTCACAATCCCCTTAATGTAGTAGATGATCTCCCTATTAACAATCCCACTGTCCCAGGGGTCAAGGGGGCCTTGAAAATCAGACTCCACTACTTGCACCCCCATTTGTGGGGTTAATATGAATCTGGTGGTGGCACAGAGGTCCAATCCTGCTGAACCTGCTGTGGCTCGCCGTGGTGTTTGGGATGTCTGAGGGTTGGCCACTGCTCTTGATTCCCTTCCTGTCTCTGATCCTCCATTACCCCATATATTTGAAGGCCCTGAGGCCGGGGGCCCCGCTGTCCGTCTTTTGGAGGAGTATTATTCCTCAGAGGCTGTCCATTAAAGTCCTTGATTGACCTGCATTCGTTCGCCCAATGTTTTCCTTTCTTACACTTAGGACACAGTCCTGGGACAGGGCGTTGGTCACTCTCTGGTCTCTGGTTACTTCCCCCTTGATTACTTCCTCCTTGGGGGCAGCTGCATCTCATATGCCCCATTTTACCACATCGGAAGCAAGTCCCAGTGCCACCTGCCCTCTTCTGACTAATTTGTGAAACTGCAGCAGCCAGCCCATCATTGGTTAGTGGTCCCCCTAATTCTCTGCACACTTTCATCCAAACCTCCAATCCTTTAGTTTTGTAAGGTGTAATGGCAGCTCTACATTCCTTAGTGCACTGCTCATAAACCAACTGCAGAATTAATGGCATGGCTGTATCAGGATCACCAAATATCTTTCCAGCTGCATCCACTAGGCGAGCTACAAAGTCTGAGAAGGGTTCCATGGGTCCTTGGACAATTTTAGTGAGATTACCACTAACTTATCCTCTATTGGGTAATGCCTTCCAAGCTCAGGTAGCAATGTTGTTAATTTGCTCATAAACCTGGATAGGATACCCATTTTGCTGATTTGCAAATCTACCTTGCCCAAGCAACATATCCATATCCCAAGCAGCTTGGCCTCCACCAGCAGCCCTGTTAGCTGCAGCCTGTTCACTAGTGAACTCTATCAGAAAGGCTTTCCTTTCATCCAGTCTGAGGGAGTCATAGCATGCCTATGCAGAGCTTCCAACTGAGCTACTGTAAAGGAAGCTGTAATACCATATGTCCGGAAAGATTCTGCTAATGATTTAATAATCTTGAAATCTAGAGGTCCATGATATCTCTAATTCTGAGGATTCTGAAATAATGGGAATGCAACTTGCATTTCTGTTCTAACTTCTGTCCATACTCTAGGATTAAAAGACACTCTGCCCTCTGCCCCCATTGCTCCAGGATACAGAGGGGGAGCAGAAGGGACCACACTCTCATGGCCCTTTTCTATCTGTTTGGATCCTCTTCTCTCTTTTCTTTTCTTTCTAACCCTCACTTGTTGCAATGACTCACAAACAGATTCAACATCATCATCATCCAAGACCGAGTCGGAGAGATCAGAAGCACCCGAGTCTTCCAACTCAGAATGGCTAGGATATAACCTTGTATATTTTTTCTCACCTTTTGCTTCTTCATCCTTTATTGGTCCTGCCTTTTCAGATACTTCTTTCTCTGAGGTTGCCTTTTCAGGTACTGCTTTCTCTGAGGTTGCCTTTTCTGATCTTTCTTGCTGCAGTATTTCCAGAGCAGTTTGGCCATTCTCAACTGCCTCACTGCATCTCTGATCTTCTAAACACCCTCTTATTAATTTCCAGACTGGTCTAACCCCATGCTTAAGTGTGCCTTGCTCTACAGCGAAGTCTATGTCTCTTCCCAATTTCTCCCAGGAAGACACTGTAAGACTTCCTGAAATTGCAAACCAAGGAGCAACAATATCACACTCTTCCAGAAATCTTTCTAGGGTGCTTTTCCTTATCTTCAATTTCTTAGAGAGAAGCAGCTCATTAAGAGCCAGAAAAATTGGGTGCGAGGAGGAAGCGCCCATCTTAGAATATCCTTTCTTCCTCAATTTGAGAGGTTTCTCGGAGAATTTACCGAACAGCCCCAGCCTTCCGGTTTCACTTGCTTATTTTTTTTTTCTGATTACCCGTCCACTATGGTCGGGGCTCTACTGTTCCGCTCCCCCTTTATCTACAGGTAAGAGCAAAAAACCCGCTTTTGTCACGGATCCCCAATTTACCTGAGGACTTACCAGTATACCAACTGACTGCAGAAAGTTCTGAGCCCCACAGAGAGACATGGTAGTTCCCCATATGGGCCACCACTTGTTGCGACTGCCTTGACCAGCAAGGATGACGCAACACCGGAGCTCTTCTTTTAGCAGTTTATTCAGGACCTTGTTAGTAGTGATGTCTCCCCCCCAGGCAAGCCTCTCCCAGCCCTTAAGTAGGTCTGGGCTACCAACCCCAGACAGCCACATTTGCACTATCCATAGGTCCACGCATATGCAAGTGGCACACAAATCCAGCCATAGCCAAATAAGGAGCTGTTTACCACAAAGAGTACTTGTCAGGAAGGCAGAGGGTGGAAGCCAGCGCCATCTTAAAGTGTGGCTACATGCAGCTCTCTACACTCATCCCAGGGAGATGTATGGGTCTCACCTATTTTTGTCCTCTATGCCTAAATTCTCTGGGTCTATAAGTTATGAATTTGTTGTCATTTATTTAAAATCATCATATCCAGGAATAAGTGAACACATATTCTATTTGTCTTTCTGGGTCTAGGTTACCTCACTAAGGCTTTTTTTTCTAGTTCCAGCCATTTGTCTGCAAATTTCATTGTTTTAAGAGTTGAGTATTACTCCTCTGTACAAATGTATCACATTTTTTCCATTCATTATTATGTTGAGGGACACTTAACTTGTTTCCAATTTCTGACTAGTATGATTAGAGTAGTAATAAACATGTTTCAGCAAGTGTTCCGGTAGTAGGATGAAAAATCTTGTGGGTATATGCACAAGAGTGGTATAGCTGTCTCTTGAGGTAGATTGAGTCCCAGTACTCTGAGGAACCAGCACACTGATTTCAATAGTGGCTGTGCTTACCTCCAGCAGCAGTGGAGGAGTGTTTCTCTTACTCATGTCCTTTCCAGTATGAGCTGTCACTTGTTTAATTGAAATTAGACATAATGACAGGTTATGATATTACAACCTGTTGGAATCTCAACATAATTTTGATTTGTTGTTTTTGGTTTGGTAAGGATTGTGAACATTTCTGTGTTCCTTAGCAATTTGAGTTTCATTTTGAAAATCACTAGTATTGTTTATATGTCTGTTTAAATTGTTTATCTCGTTTTCTAGGTAGCCTCCCTGGAGTTGTGAGTAGCAGTCTAGACATCTTTATTTTACATCTAGTATCCTCCTATGAGTGAGTATAAACCATTTTTGTCTTTCTGAGTCTGGGTTACCTCACTCAGGATGATTTTTTCTGGATCCATCCATTTGCCTGCAAACCTCATGATGTCATTGTTTTTCTCTGCTGAGTAGTACTACATTTTGTATATGCACAACATTTTCTTTATACATTCTTCAGTTGAAGGGCATCTAGGTTGTTTACAGGTTCTGGCTATTACAAACAATGCTGATATGAACATAGCTGAGCAAATGCCCTTGTGGTATGATTGAGCATTCATTGGGTATATGCCCAAGAGTGCTACAGATCGGTCTTGGGGGAGATGGATTCCCAATTTTCTAAGGAAGCATCATATTGATTTCAAACATACAAGTGTGCATTCCCACCAGCAGTGGAGGAGAGTTCCCCTTGCTCCACATCATCTCCAGCATTAGCTGTCTTCAGTGTATTTGATCTTAGCCATTCTGATGGATGTAAGGTGGTATCTCAGAATTGTTTTGATTTGCCTTTCCCAGATAATTAGGGATGCTGAGCAATTCCTTAAATGTCTTTCAGCTATTTGAGCTTCATCTGTTGAGAATTCTCTGTTTAGTTCTATAGCCCATTTCTTAATTGGACTGTTAGGCATTTTGATGTCTAATTTCTTGAGTTCTTTATATATTCTGAATATCAGCCCTCTGTCAGATTGTAGGCTTGGTGAAGAACTTTTCCTAATCTGTAGGCTGTTGCTGTGTCTTGTTGACCATGTTCTTTGCTCTACAAAAGCTTCTCAGTTTCAAGAGGTCCCACTGATTGATTGTTTCTCTCAGTGTCTGTGCTACCAGTGTTATATTTAGAAAGTGATCTCCTATGCCAATGCCATCAAGACTACTTCCTACATTCTCTTCTGTGTGGTTCAGAGTAACTTGTTTTATGTTGAAGTCTTTGATCTGCTTGGGCTTAAGTTTTGTGCACAGTGACAGATATGGCTCTATTTGCAGCTTTCTACACGTTGACATCCAGTTATGCCAGCACCATTTGTTGAAGATGCTTTCTTTTTTCCATTGTACAGTTTTGGCTTCTTTGTCAAAAGTTATGTGTTCATAGATGTGTGGATTAATGTCAGGGTCTTCAATTCCATTCCATTAGTCCACATGTCTGTTTTTATGCCAGTACCAAGCTGTTTTTATTACTGTAGTTCTATACTAGAGCTTGAGGTTAGGGATGGTGATGCCTCCAGAGGTTGTTTTATTGTACAGGATTCGTTTGGCTAACCTGAGTTTTTTGTTTTTCCATATGAAGTTGACTATTATTTTTAGTTGTGACCCTAGCCTTTAATGGCTTAGCCATCTCTCCAGCCCAGAAGTTGAGTATTATTCTTTCCATGTCTGTGAAGAATTGTGTTGGTATTTTTATGGGGATTGCATTGAATATATAGATTGCTTTTGGTAAGATTGCCATTTTTACTATGTTAATCCTGCCTACCCATGAGCATGGAAAATCTTTCCATTTTCTGACATCTTCAATTTCTTATTTCAGGGACTTAAAGTTCTTGTCATATAGGTCCTTTACTTGCTTATTTAGTGTTACCACAAGGTATTTTAAAACATTTGTGGCTACTGTAAAGGGTGATGTATCTGTATTCCTTCCTTTTGAGATGATCTTGTATTCTGCTAAGTTGCTGAAGGTGTTTATAAGCTGTATCAGTTCCTTGATTGAATTTTTGGGGTCACTCATGTGTACTATCATGTCATCTGCAAATAGGGAATGCTTGACTTCTCCCTTCCAATTTGTATCACCTTAATTACCTTATGTTGTCTTATTGCTCTAGCTAGAACTTCAAATACTATGTTCAATTAGTATGGGGAGAGCAGACAGCCTTGCCTTGTTCCTGATTTTAGTGGAATAGCTTTGAGTTTCCTTCATTTACTTTGATGATGTTGGCTGTTGGCTTGGTGTAAATTCCCTTTATTATGTTTAGGCTTGTTCCCTGTATTCCTGATCACTCCAATATCCCTCTCCTTTATCATGAAGGGGTGTTAGATTTTTCTCAATTACCTTTTCAGCATCTAGTGAGATGATCATGTGGGTTTTTTTTTAAATTGGTTTATAGGGTGTAATATATTGATGGACTTTCATATATTGAATCTCCCTGGTATCCCTGGAATGAAGCCTACTTGATCATGGTGGATAATTGTTTTGATGTGTTCTGGAGTCTGTTTGCCAGTATTTTATTGAGTATTTTTGCGTCAGTGTTCATGAGGGTGATTGGTCTTTAGTTCTCTTTGTTTGTTGCATCTTTGTTTGTTTTAGAATTTAGGGTACTTGTAGCCACACAGAAGTAGTTAGTAATGTTCCTCCTGCTTCTATTGTGTGGAATAATTTAAAGAGTATTAGCATTACCTCTTCTTGGAAGACCTGGTAGAATTCTGCACTGAAACCATCTGGTCCTGCAGTGTTTTTGGTTGGGAGACTTCAATGATTGATTCTATATCCTTAGGAGTTATTGGACTATTTAAATGGTTTATCTGGTCTTGATTTAACTTAGGTATATGGTAGCTATCCAGAAAATTATCCATTTCTTTTAGATTTTCCAATTTTGTGGAGTAGAGATTTTTGAACAATGACCTGATGATTCTCTGGATTTCCTCATTGTCTGTTGTTTTGTCCCCCTTTCCATTTCTGATTTTATTAATTTGGATGCCCTCTCTGTGTCTTTTGGTTAGTTTGGATAAGGGCTTGTCTATTTTGTTGATTTTCTCAAAGAACCAAATTTTTGTTTCATTCATTTTTTTATTGTTGTGTGTTTCTATTTTATTGATTTCAGCTCTCAATTTGATAATTACCTGGCATCTATTCTTCCTAGGAGTCTTTGGTTAATGTTCCAGGGCTTCCATGTGGGCTGTTAAGTCACTAGTGGGAGATTTCTCCAACTTCTTTATGTGAGCATTTAGTGCTGTGAATTTTCCTCTTATCACTGCTTTCATAGTGTTCCATAAGTTTAGGTAAGTGGTGTATTCATTTTCATTGATCTCTAGGAAGTCATTAATTTCTTTCTTATTCTATTTGTTTTGTATCTGTTGAGATTTCCTTTGTGGCCAAGTATGTGGTCGATTTTAGAGAAGGATCCATGGGGTGCTGAGAAGAAGGTAAATTCTGTTTTGTTAGGATGGAATGTTTTGTAGATGTTGATTAAGTCCATTTGAGTCATTACATCAGTTAACTCCTTTATTTCTCTGTTAAGTTTCAATTTGGCAGATCTGTCCAGTGGTGAATGTGGGGCTTTGAAGTCTCCCACTATTAATGTATGGGGTTTTATATGTGATTTATGCTTTAGTAATGTTTCTTTTACATATGTGGGTGCTCTTGTGTTTAGAACATAAATGTTCAGAATTGAAGCTTCATTTTGGTGGATCTTTACTGTGATGCATATGTAATACCCTTCTTGATATTTTTTGATTGATTTTAGTTTGAAGGGTTTTTTTTTGCTGGATTTTAGAATGGCTACACCTGCTTGCTTCTTAAGATCATTTCATTGGAAAGTCTTTTCCCAGCCTTTTATTCTTTGGTAATGGCTATCTTTAAATTTGAGGTGTGTTTCTTGTATGCAGCAGAAAGTTGCGTCCTGCTTTTGTATCCATTCTGTTAGCCTGTGTTTTTTTAAAGGTAAATTAACTCCATTGATATTAAGAGATATTGATGTCCAGTGATTGCTCATTCCTGTTATTTATTTATTTATTTATTTGGTGGTAGTGTGTGTGTGTGTACTTCTCTTCTTTAGGGATTACTGTTGTGCTGTTATCTATTGCCTGTGTTTTTGAGAGTGTATCCGAATTCTTTAGGTTAGAATTTTCCTTCTAGTGCTTTCTGTAAGGCTGGGTTTATGGATAAGTACTGTTTATATCATGCTTCGTCTTGGAATGTCTTGTTCACTCCATCTACAATGATTGAAAATTTTGCTGGATATATTAATCTAGGCTGGCATTCATGGTCTCTTAGCGTCTGCATTCTATCTGGCCAGTTCCTTCTGGCTTTCAAAGTCTCCATTGAGAAATCAGGTTTTATTCTGATGGGTTTGTCTTTATATCTCACTTGGCCATTTTCTTTTGATGCTCCTAATATTCTTTCTTTATTCTGTACATTTAGTTTTTTAATTATTATGTGGCAAGAGAACTTTTTTAAGGGTCTACTCTGTTGTGTGTCCTATAGGCTTCTTGTATCTTCATAGGCATTTCCTTCTTTAAGTTGGGAAAGTTTTCTTCTATGATCTTGTTGAATATATTTTCTGTGCCTCTGAGTTGCTATTCTTCTCATTCCTCTATCCCTATTATTTGTAGGTTTGGTCTTTTCATGATGTCCCAAATTATCTGGACATTTGGGGTCATGACTTCTTTGCTTTAGTGTTTTCTTTGACTGATGAATCTATTTCTTCTACTGTATCTTCAACGCCAGTGGTCTTCTCTTCCGTCTCTTGCATTCTCTTGGTTATACTTGCCTCTGAAGGTCCCTTTTGTTTACTCAGGTTTTCTATTTCCAGCATTTCCTCTGTTTTTGTCTTCTTCATTTTTTCTAGTTCCTTTTTCAGGTCTTGGGCTGTCTCCCTCTTCTGTTTCATTGCATTTTATGATTTTCATTCAGAGATTCATTGTTTTCTTCTGCTTTATTTGTCCTTTCCTCTAGTTGTTTATAGCATTCTTCCCATTTCTTGTGTGTTTGTTCCCCCATTTCATTTTTGATTTCTCCTTTATAAGCCTCTAGTCTCTTCATGATGCTATTCATAAGGCTGTTTTCTTCTGCTTCTTCCACTTTGTGATGTTCAGGTCTAGCTGTTAGAGGAGGGCTAGGTTCTGATGATGCTATATTGCTCCATTTTGTTGTATGTAATTCTGCCTTGAGGTCTGCCCATCTCCTTGTGGATTCCTTCTTGGTCTTATCAGAGCTCTTGGTCCATACAGAGCTGCCAGATTGAGCAAGCCTCTCTCTGGGCCAGATGGAAACTCTCTGGTCCAGATGGGAGCTCTGGGGTGGGATGGGAGCTGGGGGCTGGTCTTTAAGTCTCAGGAAGTTGGTGTTGTCTGGTCCAAATGGGAGTGCTGGCTGGATGGCAGTTAGGGGCTGATCTGTGAATCTCAGGAAGTGGCTTGGGTCTTGGGCAGATGGGTGTGTTGGTATGACGTGGAAATTGCAGGGTCTGCTGGGGTCTTCAAGATGGTGAATCTTCCCTGTGGAGTTTGGGGTCCTGCCCCATTGCCAGTACCTTGGGCCAAGTTGGGCAGGTCTTCCCACCATGGCTGGTGCCCAGGAATGGGAATTAGAGGCAGGCCTCTCTGGATATGACCCCATGCACTCACCTCTGGTCCCAATGGGGATCTTTTTCATCTCCTCAGTTTGTCACTTTGGTTTTCAGACAGGATTTCTTTGTGTTTATTTATTCATTGGACCTTTCAACTGATAACATATTCCTCATCTTAAACATATTCTTAATACAAATAAAGGTTTGTAAATGTTCATCTTGTTGACCTGGAAATCAGATACTTACATTCCCACAGATTCTACTTTGTGAAATTTTTGTTTGGATTTACTTTACTGTTGCAGGGTGACATTGCACCTCTACAATTAAGACCATTTGATTGGAAAGATTTTCCATGCCTTTGATTCTGAGGTAGCATCTATTGTTGAATTACATCTGTCCTGGTCATTCTGGCTTTCAAAGTCTCCATTGAGAAGTGGAGGGTTATTTTGATGGGTTTACCATTCTAAGTCACTTGGCCTTTTTCCTTTCCTGCACTTAATATTATTTCTTTATTCTTTATTTTTAGTTGTTTAATCATTATGTGGTGAGTGGACTTTTCTGGGGTCTAGTCTGTTTGGTGTTCTATAGGCTTCTAGTATCTTCATAGGTATTTCCTTCTTTATGTTGGGAAAAGTCTTCCTCAATGATCTTGTTGAATATGTTTTCTTTGCCTTTGAGATGGCACAGATGCCTTCTTCTCCTTCTTCTATCTCTAGTATTCATAGGTTTGGCATTTTCATGGTGTACCAGATTTCCTGGACATTTTGCACTATGACTCTTTTGGCTTTGGTATTTTTTTGACTGACAAATCTATTTCATCTAATGTATCCTCTACACCAGATATTCTCTCTTACATTTCTTGTATTCTGTTGGTTTTTCTTGCATCTGTGTTTCCTGTTCATGTACTCAGATTTTCTATTCCCAGCATTCCCTCTTCTTTTGTCTTCTTCATTATTTCTATTTCCCTTTTAAGGTTTTGAACTGTTTCCCTCACATGTTTAATTGCTTTTTTTATGTTTTTTTTTTTTTTGCTTTCTTTAAGGTATTTATTGATTTCTTCCAATTTCATTTGTCTTTTTCTCAATTTCTTTATTGATTTCTTCCAATTATTGTTTGCCTTTTCCTCCATTTCATTAATGGAGTTTTAAAAATTTCTTGAAAGGCTTCTAGCATATTCATGAGGCATTTTTTTTCTTTATTATAATGTGTTTTAAATTTTATACATCAGCCATGGGTTCCCCTGTCCTCCCCCCTCCCTTCCCTACCCTCACCCTCACCCCAGCCCATCCCCTCCATTCTCATGTCCTCCAGGATCAAGGCACCCCTGGGGATTCATTTAAACCTGGTGGATTCAGTAAAAGCAGGTCCTGTCCCCTCCTTCCAGACTGAGCAAAGTGTCCCTGTGTAAGCCCAAGATTTCAAACAGCCAGCTCATGCACTAAGGACAGATCCTGGACCCACAGACTGGGTGCCTCCCAAGCAGATCAAGCTATTCAATTTTCTCACTTATCCAGAGGGCCTGATCCAGCTAGGGACTCCACAGCCTTTGGTTCATAATTCATGTGCTTCCATTCGTTTGGCTATCTGTGCTGGAGATATGGCTCAGCTGTTAAAGGATAGGCTCACAAACATGAGGCAATTTTTATAGTCTCTTTCTTCTGCTTCTTCTACATTGTGATGTTTAGGTCTTGATGTTGGAGGAGGGCTCGGTTCTGGTGATGCTGTATTATACTTTGTTGTTGTATATAATTTTTTTGCATTGATGTCTGCCCATTCCTTCTTCTAATAGGTATAAGAAGTAACTGTGTCTCAGCGAGTTGCTGTTGGTCTTCAATGTGCTTGCTATGTCTGTGTCTCAGGGGGCCCCTCTGGGTCCAAACTAATTTGAACTGGGAGATTCTGTTTCTCAGGGAGCTGCACTTGGCTCAACCCAAGCTAGTTGATTCTGTGACTCACAGAGCCACTCTTGGTCTTATTAGGGCTCTTGGTCCAGTCAGAGCTGATAGATTCTGTGTTTCAGGATGTTACTCTTGGTCCAATGAGAGCTGGCAGTTTGGCTTCCTTACCTCAGAAAGTTACTGGCGTCTCAGGCAGATGGGTATTGGGGCAGGACATGTAAATTGCTGGGTCCTATGTTGGGTCTTGTTGAGGGGTGCTTCCTGCAGTAGTTTTCTCTGCTGGCTGGATACTGGGGCAGATTTGGGTGGGCTATCCCAGGGCATGGACCTAGGGGCAGGACTCTTGGGTATGAGCAAAGCCACTCACCTCTTGGTCCAATGGGAGCTGGGCTTATTTCCAATCTTTACATGACTTATTCTCTGTATGTTATTTATTCTTCCTTTAAAGACTTTACTTGATTATTTTTAAACTATTAATTTTTTCTATGATTATCTATGTCCATTTTCTTTTCTTTCTTAGGCACTTATGCACTATGCACATCTGTTTAAATATTTTTTTTAATCTGGTCCTATTTTTCTGTGCACCTGTAGCACTGTGACTGGGTGAGCTTAAACTTAAACAGCTAAGTAGGACCTAGCCCTCCACCATGATATTCAAACAGTTGGCACCACCACTTCCCTGTTTTGTAAGAAGTGAATCATAAGCCTGTGGACCTAGATGAGAGCTGCATTTAACTAGGAGCTGTATTTAACTCAATTCTATTGCATTGTCTCCAGGAAGTTGGTGCCCACACTATGGCAGTTATTTTTACTTAGATTTCTGTTTCTACTTAGCCTGCTGGGGGCTCAAGTGCTCTGCTACACAGCAGTGACTCTTAAAGCATCTCTATCTTTTACTGTCTCTCTTTTTCAGGCCCTATGTGGGAATTCATGCCCCACAATGGATGCCATTTGTAGTTGAAACTTTCTTTGGGCTGCCAATAAACTCCCAAATAAGGATACAGAGACTTATTATTAATTATGAATGCTTGGCCTTAGTTTTGGCTTGTACCAGTAACACTTATAACTGAATTTAACCAGTTTATTCTCATTTACATTTTGATTCTGTGCTTTTAACTTTTCTTTCATTGTGCATGCCTTACTTTCCTGCTTCTTCCATGTCTGTCGGTTCATCCCCCTGCCATGTCTCTTCTTTCATCTTCAAGCCTAAATCCTCCTCCTATGTACTCTTCCTTCCCAGACCTGACTATAGCTCCTCTCTCACTATTGATTGTTGAGCCTCTTATAAGACCAATAATGTGCCTTAAAAAGGCAACACAAAACATCACAATAATTTACATAGTTAAATAAGTGCAACACATATTTTCAAGTTAAAGAAATGTGCCTTTCCAGTTCCATTTATCCTTTTGCAAATTCCATAAATTATTTTTTCACACTTTAACAAAAATATTTTTGTCTATACATTGCATTTTCATTATGCACTCTTATTTTGATGTATATCTAGATTGGTTCAAGTACCTTGATATTGCAAATAGATGGGCAATAAATTTGGATAGACAACTATTTCTGAAGTTTTCTAAGGCATTTTTTGAGTATATGCACATAATTCCTTTGGCTCTGATTCCATATTTTTTAAACTTAACAAAATACAAAATTTCCCCAGATTTCTATAGTGACTGTACCTATTATTCCTACATAAGGAGTGGCCAATCATACCTCATTCCTCTCAGCCTCACCTTTGTTCTCATTTATTTTCTTGATATAACCATTTATGTCTGAGAAAAATGAAATCTCCAAGTGATCTTAATTCAGATTTTCCTGATAGTTATATTTACTAGCCTTTTGTATTTCTTCTTTTCAGAACTCTCTGTTCATTTCTTTAGAATATTTAATGACTGGTAAATTTGTATTTCTCATTTTTTCTTTTCATATTTATGTACATATTTTATGTAATAAACTTGTATGCTGTACAGTTTGCAATGACATTTGCTCAGTGTGTAGGTTGTCTTGTCTCTGAAATATAATTTCCTTTGCTGTGAAGAAAATAATTTCATATACGCTCATTTGTTGATTATTGAAACAATTTCCCATGCTGTTGAATTGCATAGAGTTCTTCCTATATATGCAATTTTAAGTGTATTCTCTATATTTTCTTCCCAGATTTCAGTGTTTCAGGTTTTGAGTGAAACATGTATCTCTTTTTGAATTGGTGCATGTACAGAGTGGGACATGTGGATTCATTTTAGTTTGTAAATGAATGTAAAATTTTTGTCAAAGTGCTTGTCAAATTCCAGGGCATGTTCTCTTGGTACCATCATCAAAAACAGTGGCACATAGCTGTTCAGATTAGCTTTGAGTCAGGTGCTCTCTCTAAGCCTTGAGTCACTAGAGGACATGCACTTGGGTGCATGACATAGGATTATGAAGAGTGCACAATAGAAACTGATAAGAGAAGAGAATCTGGTTCCCAAAAGTGCAGTGAGATCTGTTTGTGAATAATTTAGTAAAGTGAGCTAGGATTAGCAGGATATGTGAGGATCAAAGGATATGGGTTTTTGGCAGTCTTGATGGTGGTAGTAAGGAAAAAGTGACTATTTCTATTAGAGACTCTGCGTTACATATGTCACCTTGAAGATCAATGTAAGGAAGCAGTTTTGGTTTTGTAGAACCTCAAACAGAATATACAAGAAAAAGTGCCTAATCAATGGCAAGATGTTAGCCTTGTTTTCAGAATGCAAGATGGAGACATGTTGGGAGAAATGGAGCAGGGTTGACACAATCAGTGAATATTTTGGGTTGCTACTAGTGAAGCGAGCATTGAAGGAATGAAGCGTCCTGGTTTTAACTTTGGTCTTGATATGTGTTATATATCAGCAATGTCATTTGAGTACACATATCCAAAATTCAGGGAAAGGTAAAGAGAAAGAGCCTAGTGAATCTGCACAGGTAGAAGAAGTGCATTTTCTTTTCTAGAAAAAAGAGGTGACTCCTCCTTCAAATGTACTTAGCAATATGAATTGAATTGTGAGTTTGCTTAGAAGAAATGCGTTTTTTACAAGCTCATGAAAGATCTCTGAGAGTAACTTTGTTTCTAGACCATCACAGTCAAGGCCTCAACTGAGGAACATTCCTGTGGCCATCATGTTACATTATAAAAGAATTGTTTCTACATTCTGCCCTTGTCATGAGAAACTTAGTAACACCAAATAAAAAAGAAATGAAATATGAAATTATAAAACAGTAGACATGTGATGCAAACTGATCACTGTCCTGATTCAGGACAACAGAGAAATACAGAAATTAAAATGAATTATATGAAAGTAGGAGATTGGCTAAAAAGAAAGTGAGGAATTTCAAAGTTGCAAACCAAGTTTCTGTCACATCATTTGCAACTCTGACAGAAAATAACACCACAAAATAAAATACTTGTGTTCTCCATAGGATTAAGCAGAAATATCTCTTGATGGCTATCACACACAGAAGTTTCAAGAATATGAAATTGCAATGTCCTTGGAGATGGGTGGGGCAGGTCTACATGATGATCAGCGAGTTATATGCTAGGAAATATCTAAGTGAGTAAATAATTCTACAGATCAGTACCAAGAACTCACAGAAAATGATGTAAAGTTTGTGAGGCTGTAGCTTGAGCAGGGGCAGAATATTGCAACATTTTCCCTATGGATGTATTTGGCAAGCATAAGAGAAGCCACAGAGAGCAGCCCCAGGAAGCTTTTATCAAATTTTAGAAAGTTACTCCGTATGGAGCTGTGTGGTAAACTCAGATTGCCTTCAAGGGGGCACCAAGAGAACATGACATGTGGAGAGACATAATGTGAAGAAGTATGTACACAAGAATGGATACTGGCAATGGATACCTGGTTCTGTAATAATGTGAAAATATGGGGTTACCTAACTGGAGACTAGATGATCCACAAATATCCCTCAGATTCCAGATTAATGTCTATCCTTATCTATGCTGTTAGTGTTGCACTTTAGTTATCATCATCCCAAATTTGTGGTGGGATTTTGAAGATGATGGATCATTTTAGAGTTTACACATTTGAGTAAATGTAAATTGTTACGATTATTATTGTTCATTAAAATTATTATCACCACCAAACATTTAAGGTATTTCCACTTCTTATTCTACCTTACAATAAAGAAATAACTATTGCCAATATACACAAATTGTTTACCTCTATGGGAACTCACATTGTGCTTATCTTTTTATCCATAAAATACCTTTGCTAGATTAACTTCCTTAGGCCTATGGTTCAACTGAGCTGACTCTGCAGCCTCTGCTCCAGTACACCGTGCTCAAAACAGTGATTTCCCACCTTATCACTCACTCACTTCTGATTTTAATCTGTAGTGTTCTTAACAAATATTAGATATCTATCAGGCATCTGTGTCAGTTCCACACAGAGAGAGATTCCATTTCCTCTCACCTTAATAAGTGAAGTTAGAAAGAACAAAAGAAAATAAAATACCGTGAAAATAGTGAATGAGCTTTTCTGCCCTGCTCCCTTGTGCTAATTCCTTCAGAACATAACTAGGAATGGTAACCTACTAAACTACTGCTTGGGGAGACAATCTCCTTGTGTAATTTTCAGCTTAACAGTGAAGGATAATACAGCATCCCATTTATACAACAGTCTGGGGTAACTAACCTCTAATTCAAATAACTGCCTTCCTTTTGTTGTTATTTTTGAGGCAGTATGTAAATTAGAATATTTCTCCACAAAAGGGCTCTTTTCCTGAATTTTGGGACCTTTCTCCTCACATTGGGTTGCTTTTCCCAGCCTTAATACACAAGGAGATGCTTATAATTATTGTATCTTTATATGCCATGTTCTGTTGACATTCATAGGAGACCTTCCCTTTCCCATACAGAAAAGAAGGCAGAGTTGATTTGGGTTTGGGAAAAGAGGGAGTGGATAGAAGGATTTGCAAGGAAGGAGGAAGGAGAAACTGCAACTTGGATATAAAATAAAGAAGAAAGAAAGAAATGAGGAAAGAAAGAATGAAAAAAGAGTATATCTCTCCTCCTTTATTTCTTTAATAATGTCTTTATATCACACTCTGATCTTCTAATTCAAAGTGTCTTTTTTGATGGATTGTTATCACATGCACATATGTATTTGGATTTGCATAAAGAACATACTGAGGATATGTAACCTTAAATGTATACGTATTTACAGGGCTAAGCATTTGGCACTGAGCAAACACTTTGTATACCTGGAGAGTGTTCTCCTAGCTTTGCTCATTTGTCTGTAGTTACTTGTGTAATTTGAGAATCTTATCAATGCCCTACATGGCACAGTAACACAGTGAGTGCTAGTGTGAAAGAATTATCATGGCACTAACCAACACATCTCTAATTAGTCTCAAATCCAGCTCAAACAAGAGAGATATCATGTCAACAAACTGCCTCCTTGGTAATTTTCCTGAGTTCCCTTGCAAAAATCATCGAGGCTGAGCATGTTTACCATTATAAGCTGTCAAGTCTGCATGTGTCCAACAAAGGAAACACACACACACACACACACACACACACACACACACACACACACACCCCACACCACACACTGAGTGAGCAAGAGAGAGACGGGGGGAAGGAGATGGATAGAGAGAGAGGAGGGAGGGAGGGAGAGAGGAAAAGAATGAGCATTGAGGAAACTAGACAGGAGGTTCTTCTAAGTGTCTAAGAGCCCTAATCCCTCCTGAAATGGAACTTCAGGTGCAGGCAGTTGGGTTGGAGTCCCCACACCAGTGTTAAGAACTCCTTGTCTATATTCTGTAAAGAAGCCCAGTAGATGCACTGGGTCCACAGCATGGATTTTAGAGGAACTGATCCTGTGGTTCTTAATGTACCTTAGAAGAAGGGGTAGATGTAACTTATGGCTTCCTTTGGGAATGGCTTTTAGCAACAAAGCAATTTTACAACTTTTTATAGTACTTTCCTTTTTGAGAACATGGATTTTATTATTTTAAGTTATTTTGGCTTGAAGGAAAGTACTTCCTTTGTAGATGCTCATTGCAGAAAAGCACTATAGTGTTAGAGAATGTTTGGTTGACCTGTGCCATAGTAAAGTCAATAAATTATTATTCTCTCCATGTTTCTAAAACATAAAATGTCTATACTGTGGAGAAATTTTGTCTCAATATCTACTATTAGATCAAACCTGAGAGTAAAAAAAATATCTCCATGCATTTATTGTCATTCAAGTATAAATTAATTTATATCCTAACTTTTATTTGAGCACAAATCTTTAAACATAGGGTCAATGTAAATGTCAGGGTAATTTCAGAACATATCTAATTACCATAGTAAGAGAAGCTGAAAATTGGGCTGGAGAGATGGCTCAGAGTTTAAGAGCACCAATCACTCTACCACAGGTCCTGAGTTCAATTCCCAGCACCCACATGGTGGCCCACAACCATCTGTAGTGAGATCTGGCACCCTCTTCTGACTACATAGTAAATAAATCTTAAACAAAGAAAAGAAAAGAGATGTTGATTAAAAAAAAGTTTAAAAAAAAAGAAAAACAAAATTTAAAACGTAGATGACTTATATCAATTTTAAATGCCAATGACTAGAAAAGCACTTATATTTTTGAGGTTATAGATAAATCACATCATTTTTCCATTCTCTTTTCTCTACTAAAAGCTCCTGTATACACATTCTTTCTCTTTTTCAAACTCATAAATTGTTTTGTATAAATGTTATTACATATATACATATAGATGTATATAATAACTACATAATATATAACTCATATGCACAAATAACCTATGCATTTAATTGAAATAATATATGTGATCCATATATATGTACCTATACGTATATAATCATAATTATGTATGAATACCATTAGGTCTTACAAATTATTTAGTTTGCTTTGGCCCATGGTAGACCTTTTCTTCCTGTCAGCATTACTTTGTTCACTGTAGTTCTTTATGGTTGAGATCCTATGAGATTTTCCCATTCACACCAGGATGACAAAAGTTGTGGTCCCAGTTCAGGTCGTATTTAGGAAGTCATGTTTATCAGACTTTATGTGTCTTTATGGGCAATGCATGACATTCCAACAAGACATAATCTCACAGCAAACTATCTTGTCCTCAGACTCTTACATTCTTTCCATTCTATCTCCCTCAGTGAAACATAAACCTCATGAGTGGCAAAAGTATTTATTGTAAATGTGTCAGGTGGAACTGAGATCCACAATTCTTCATTTAATTGGTTGTGAATTTATGTCATTGTATGCATCTGTTTCAATGACATGTCCTTAAAGAGATGTGAGGAACAGAATTTAAATGTATATGTAGGAACAAGTATTTTGAATCTTTAGGGGCTTTGCTGCTTTAGTGAAGGGGCAGTAACAGTTCCTCCTCTAAGATCCAAGACTTCACTAGCTCTTGGTAGTTGGTTTTGTTTCTGTAACTAGGCATGATTTCCCTCCTGACCAGCAGGAAACCTGTTCATTTACAGCTAATAACTGCATTTGTGAAACCTCCTAGCCTAGTATATAGACGTAAGAGCAAAGAAGTCACCACAACTAGATACAACTCACAGTAGTAAAGGTATAACAATATCATAGAATTTTATTTTTATTTAATGTTGTAGAAATGGAAATATTTTACTTAAAACACTGTATGTATTTCTATGAATTGGTGATTAATTCTGGAGAAATGTGTAATAATAAAATTGCACATGGTAACCTATTCATGATTTAGATTAAGTATATATACCAATTCAAGAAACAGCAAGCAGTGAACTGGCAGAAGCATTCTGGTAAATTATGTGTAAATGTCCAGATTTAAAGAGAAGTGGGGGTGTTCATCTAGACTTAAAACATTTGGAAATCTTACATATGTCATCAGAGTGTAAATAAGGAAGAAGTCCATGTAGTTAGACTTAGTTACATATACTGAGTGACTGACATTTGACATTGAGTAATATAATTCTTCCTTAATCTAAATGATAACTTAGCATGCAATATGGTATGCAATGACAGATGAACTATTATGTTCACCAAAGATTACATTTTGAAAAGCCTGTGATTATTTTTTAGATATATCACACAAACCCAAATGAAAGCATGATAATTTACTAAAGACCAAGAGGAATTAAGAAACAGACTGATGCTCCTTAAAACCTGGTCTATTGAAAGTTAAATAAAAAATAAATTTATAATCTACATATTTTAACACAATGATTGGAAGGCATGATAAAAATTTACTAGGATCCAGTTTTCAAATTTAAAACATGTGATTAATATTATTGGATAAGAAAATATAGACGAAGCTCTGAAGAAATTTAAATCTATACCATGAATATTAACAGTCTATATTAGAGAAGAATATAATGTGGTACTGTGATTGCCTATCTACAACCTCAGAAGAACAGAGGCAGATGTAGACAGATCTCTATGTGTCAAAAATATCATTATATTCACAGAAAATTTCAGACAAGCCGAGATATATACTGAGGCCTTGCTCATATGAAAATACAACCTGGATTTCCATCATGGATAACTTCACTGGTTCCAGTATAAAGAGGCTATAATATAATTTGATGCAAAATAATACCTGAATGAACCAAAGCCGTACAATAACGGTGTGACACAATTTGCATGAGACAGCAACTGGACGTCATCTTTGAAATTCATCCCTAACATAAGAACTATGTTTATCTTTAAACTAGGTTTTGAGAGGGTTTTTCCTTTTAGAATGTGGCCTATTCCTGATATGGTAAATTGAATTCTTATCTGGCCTTATTAATATAATGTAACACTTGGGGCCAAAAATGAAACCAAGGAGGGCTGCACTTGAAGCCAAGATAGAGAAGACTTCCATAGCCACCATGACCTTCCCCTTGGTGCTGTGGTAGACAGGGAGGAATGTGACCCAGACACAGAAGAACACCAGCATGCTGAATGATAGAAACTTGGCTTCATTGAATGTGTCTGGCAGATTCCGAGACAAAAAAGCCATAATGTAACTTCCAAGTGTCAAGGAGCAGAGGTATCCCAATATACCATGGAAGGCAAAATCTGAGCCCTTGTTACATACAAGGATGATATGTTCATGTTGAACATGAGCATCTTTGTCAAGGAAGGGAGGAGATGTTCCTATCCAGATTCCACAGAAGACAAGGTGGACCAGAGAACATACAGGGATTATAAGGTTTGGAGACTTTGATATTATTAACCACCTCACCACCCTCCTTGGAAAGGTAACCTTGAAGGCAATAACCACAGTGATAGCTTTGGCCAACACAGTGGCGAGAGCCACAGTGAAAGCACCTCCAAATACGATCTGCTGCAGGATACAGGTGGTAGTGTTGGGATGGCCAATGAAGAGCAGGGAACATAGGAAACAGACCTTGAGTGAGATGAGCAACATGTAACTGAGTGTCCTATTATTAGCCTTGACAATTGGAGTGTCTCTGTGCTTCACAAAGAGTCCAAGAACCACAGCTGTGAGGACAAAGAAGCACAGAGCTATGGTTGTGAGAGACATCCCCAAGGGGTCCTTATGGTCAAGAAAACTCACGACTTTCTGGAGGCAGTGTTTCTTCTTTGTGTTTGCATAATGACTGTCTGGACACTTGGTGCACTTTACCATATCTGATAAAAAATTAAAGTGATGTTTAGTTCAAGCTGAATTTATCCCTGTAACTCTAACCCATTTCTGTGTACCTGTTAACAGGACTGTTATCTACACCAGTTTCCTTTTTCTCAGGGACAAAGTAGTATGAATTCTGTAGTGAATACTTTCATATTCATATGACCCATCTTGCTTCTTAGATATTTCAGTTATTATTTACATGCACATATAAACTGTGTGGGTCCAACTCAGCCCTCTTTCATCATGCTCCATTTTTCATTTTCTTCACCTCTTATTTCCCAAGTTATTGTGCTCTCTGTCTTCCTTTTTAAATTTTAATACACAGTGAGTCTATTCAATGATGCTAGTATTTATAACATAGAGGGGAATCTACTGGAATATGGGTAACATTTTCAGAATCCACAACCTGAAATAAAAGTGATGTCTATTTTTGTAAGTAGTTATGAATTACCAGTAGCTTCTCATACAACCCCTCTTGTTCATAGTGTTTTAAGTTAAATACACCTTTTCTTTGTTACATACTTTCAGTTCCTATTTTGCTATTGGTGTTTCTCTTGTGAAAGTCTTTAGAATACTTAGTTACAATGTGTAAACCTACTTTATGTCTGATACCACATCATAAGTTACATCCTACATTATGAATTTCAATAGTGCAAAAGGGGGAGAATACACTTTGAAATTACTTTCATAAATCCTGTTCTTAAACATAGGTTCTCAAATTTCTTAGCACTAGAAAATTTCTTTGTTTTCCTAGTTTGCACTCTATAGGCATTCCTGATATTATTTAGAATCTGGAATAACTGTAAAAGTAAGTGACCCTGCCTGTCATCTCCCATTGGGGAAAGGTCAGAACTATTTTGGAGTGTGAACTAAAATAGTCCAATAATATTCTGCTCTGGAAAATTTGCAAAGTTCATCATGTATTTGAGGTAATTACAATTGATTCATGCAATCTATGTGCCCTGTCCCCACACCCATCTGCCAGACCCCTGCCATTTCCTGAGACTTAGACACCAACCCAGC
>NW_023411304.1:0-12423 GCF_903995425.1 Onychomys torridus
CAGAATCGTTGAGCAGACAGACCTTAGTTGTATTAAAAATCAATCTGAGCAAGCTGTTGATAGCAAGCCAGTAGGCAATGTTCCTCCATGGTCCTTGCCTCTGCTTCTGCTGGAGTTTCTGAAATGTCTTCCTTCAGTGATGGACTGTCATCAGGAGAGCAAAGCAAGATAAAAATGTATCCTCTATAAGTTTCTTTTGGTTGGTATTTTATAACAGCAACAGAGCAAACTAAAATATATACCAGCACTGCAATAATAATTGTGACAAGGAACCAACAATGGAATAAACAAAAAGAAACTCGCTATTTCTGGTAAAAACAAGAAAAACATAAGGGCTTTCATATACTCCATTTTGGGAGTAAGGATGGGACAGAGTCATAAAAGGTATCTTAGTTAGGCATTTTACTGATCTGAAGAGACACCATGACCATGCCACCTCTTAAGAATAAAAGCAATTCATTGAAATTTCTTGCTTATAGATTCAGAGCTTCAGTCCGTTATCATCAGGATGGGGATCATGGCAGCACACAGGCAGATGTGGTGCTAGATCTGAAAGGCCTACATGTTGACTCAGAAGGCAAAGGAAATGGACTTAATGTCACACTGAGGTGAGTTTGAGAAATGAGACCTCAAAAACTGTCCCCACAGTGACACACTTGTTTCACAAAGGCCATATGTGCTAATAGATCCATTCCCTTTGGGGGCCATTTTTTCAATCTATTGTGGAGGTAACTCTGGTTGGCCTGAAAGATACTATGCAAAGCTTGCTAGCCTCAAAACCACACAGTTCTGTCTACCACTGCCTCCAGAGTGCTGGGATTAAAAGCAGTTCACCACTACCTCCAGCTTCTTTCTCCAGTTAATGCTATGCAGTGTTTGAAGTCTTAGCCAAAGCAAAAGGACAAGGATGACATACAAGGGATGAAAATAGGAAAGCAAGAAGCCAAAGTTTCCTCCCTTGAAGAAGACATGCTTCCATTGTGGAATATTATTTTGAGAATTGTTACATTTGATGATGCTGACCAAGGATGCAAACATGGGTTGAATTCTTTTATATTGCATTCATTTAACCCTGTGAAGCTGTGTTATTTTGACTGTCTTAAACACTTGATTTGTCTAATAAAGTACTTCATGTCCAGTAGCTTGGCAGGAGAAAGGATAGAAAAGGCTGTCAAACAACTGGGATAAAAAGGAGGATAAATTTTGGAAGAAAAGATTGAGAAGTAAGAATAGGAAGAGTGGCATACTCAAGATGTCAGCCATCAGGCTGCAGAGAAAACAACAGTGTAAAACGTAAAGAAAGAAATACAGAAATAGAGAAAGAAAAAAAGGCAAAGGCAAAAGGGAAAGGGGATGCCTGTGCACCAGCCATTCCAGGGAAGACCTGCCCAACTTGGCCCCAGGTTCTGGCCATCGGACAAGACCCCCCCCATACAAACCCATTAGGAAGGTTCCCCTTCTCCAAGACCTCAAGCATAACCTGCAATCTCCATGCCATGGCCCCACACCCATCTGCCTGAAAACCCAGGTACTTCCTGAGACTCAGAGACAAGTCCCCAGCTCATAACCAGCCTGGAATTCCCATCTATACCAGAAGTGAGTGCCTGTGGTCATACCTGCAAATGCCTGCCCCTACTACCATCCCTGGGCACCAGCCATTCCAGGGAAAACCTGTCCAACTTGACCCCAGGTTTGGGCCATCAGTCAGCGTGCCCTCCCAAAAGGTTCCTGTCTCCAAGATCCCCCCCAGCAGATCCTACAATCTCCATGCCCTGCCCCACAACTATCCAACAAAGACCCAGCCACTGCCTGAGACTCAGAGACCAGCCCCCAGATCCCATACAGCCCAGAGCTTCCTTCTGGACCAGAGAGAGGCTCCATAAATCTGTCAGCTCTGCTGGACCAAGAGCACTGATAAGACCAAGAATGAATCCATGAAGAGATGGACAGATGTCAATGCAGAAGTACAAACAAGAAAATAAAGAGGAATACAGCATCACCAGAACCTAGTCCTCCTCCAGTGTTAAAACTAAACATCCCAAAATAGAAGAAGCAGAAGAAAACAACCTTATGGATGACATCACAAAGATTCTATAGGCTTATAAAGAAGAAATCAGAAATGATATGGAGGAACAGAAAAACATAAAAATGGTAAGATTGTTATAAAAAAAAAACTAGAGGAACGGACAAATAAAGCAGAAGAAAAAAATAAATACAGGAAAGAAAATCATGAAAAAGCAATGAGATAGTTGAGGGAAACAGTCTGAGACCTGAAAAGGGAAATAGAAAAAATGAAGAAGACACAGGCAGAGGGAATGCTGGAAATAGAAAAACTGAGTAAATGAACAGGAACTTCAGAAGCAACTTTAACGATCAGAATGCAAGAGATGGAAGAGAGGATTTCTGACATTAAAGATACAGTAGAATAAATAGATTCGTCAGTCAAAGAAAACACTAAAGCCAACAAAGTCATGACCCAAAATGTCCAAGAAATTTGGTACACCATCAAAACACCACACCTACAAATAATGGGGATAGAGGAAGGAGACGAAAACCAACTCAAAGGCACAGGAAATATATTCAACAAGATCATAGAAGAAAACGTTTCCAACTTAAAGAAGGAAATGCCTATGAAGATACAAGATGACTAAAAGACTAGACCCCCCCCAAAAAAGTTCCCTTGCCAAATAATAAATAAACAACTAATGATACAGAATAAAGAAAGAATATTTACAACAGCAACGGAAAAAGGCTAAGGGACTTTTAAAGGCAAACCCATTAGAATAACACCTGATTTCTTGATGGAGACTTTGAAAGCCAGAAGGAGCTGAACAGATATAATGCAGACACTAAGAGACCATAGTTGCCAGCCTAGACTAATATACCCAGCAAAACTTTCAACCAACGTAGATGGAGTGAACAAATCATTCCAAAACAAAGCCAGATTTAAACAATACTTATTTAGAAACCCAGCCCTACAAAAACCCTACAAGGAAATTTTCAACCTAAGAAAGACAGATATACCCCCGAAAAAACACAGGCAATAAATAACAACACGGCAGTAAACTCCAAAGAACAAAAGTACACACACACTACCACCAATAAAATAAAATAAAATATCAGGAAGGAACAATCACTGGCCATTAATATCCCTTACTATCAATGGAATTAATTCCCGTACAAAAAGACACAGGCTAACAGAATGGATACAAAAGCAGGAACCAACTTTCTGTTGCACACAAGAAACAAACCTCAAATTCAAAGATAGGCAATAACTAAGAATCAAAGGCTGGGAAAAGACTTTACAATCAAATGCTCTTAAGGAGCAAGCAGGTGTAGCCATGCCAATAAGCATCAAAAATAGATTTCAAACTAAAATCAGTCAAAAGTTATCAAGAAGAGCATCACATACACATCATAGGAAAGATCCACCAAAATAAAGTTTCAATTCTGAACATTTATGCCCCAAACACAAAACCAACAATACACGTAAAAGAAACATTACTAAAGCTTAAATCACATATAAAACCCCACACATTAATAGTGGGAGACTTCAACACCTCACTTTCAGCAGTGGACAGATCTGCAAAATCAAACTTAACAGAGAAATAAAGGACTTAACTGATGTTATGACTCAAATGAACTTAATCAATATCTACAGAACATTCCACCCAAACAAAAAATAATATACCATTGTCTCAGCACCCCGTGGAACCTCCTCTAAAATCAACCACATACTTGCCCACAAAGCAAATCTCAATAGATACAAAACAATTGGAATAACCTCCTGTGTTCTCTCAGACCACCAAGGTTTAAAGTTAAATTTCAACAACAAAAAAGCTTCAGAAAACCTACAATCTCATGGAAACTGAATAATGCTCAACTAAATCACCAAAGGGTTAAGGAAGAAATAAAGAAAGAAAATAAAGACTTCCTAGAAATCAACAAAATGAATAGACATCATACCCAAACTTATGGGACATTATGAAAGCAGTGCTAAGAGGGAAATTCATAGCACTAAATGCCCACATAAAGAAGCTGGAGAAATATCTCACTAGTGACTTAACAGCACAATTGAAAGTTCTAGAACAAGAAGAAGGAAACTCACCCAGGAAAAACAGATGCCAGGAAATAATCAAATTGAGGGCTGAAATCAATAAAATACAAAGAGAACAATACACAAAATTAATGGAACAAAGAGTTGGTTCTTTGAGAAAATAAATAACATAGACAAGCCCTTATCCAAAAAAAAAAAAAAAACAGACACAGAGAGAGAGCATCTAAATTAAGAAAATCAGAAATGAACAGGGGGACATAACAACAGACAATGTGGAAATCCAGAGAATCCTCAGGTCATACTTCAAACCTCTACTCCACAAAATTGGAAAATCTAAAAGAAAAGGATAATTTTCTGGATAGGTACCACAGACCTAAGTTAAATCAAGACCAGGTAAACCATTTAAATAGTCCAATAACCACTAAGGAAATACAATCAGTCATTAAAAGTCTCAAAAAAAGCCTAGGACCTGATGTTTTCAGCACAGAATTCTACCAGATCTTCATGAAGAGTTCATATCAATACTTTTTAATTTGTTCCACACAATAGAAGCAGAAGGAACACTACCTAACTCCTTCTATGAGGCTACAAATACACTGATTCCTAAACCAAACAAAGATGCAACAAAGAAAGAGAAAATTGGGAATCCATCTCCCCCAAGACACAGCAATTCCACTCTTGGACATATACCCAAGGAATGCTCAATCACACCACAAAGGTACTTGCTCACCTATATTTATATCAGCATTGTTTGTAATAGCCAGATATGTACTCACTCATAGGAGGATACTAGATGTAAAACAAAGATGACTAGACTGCTACTCACAGCTCCAGGGAGGCTACCTAGAAAACAGGACCCTCTTAAAGACACAGGGATTGCCGAATGACAGAAATGTATGAGATCTATGTGAATAACCTGGACGTGAGTGTGGGTAATGAAGGGCATGTTTCGAGGGAAAGAAAGCTTAGAGGATCAGAAGATCCCAGCTGAATCAAGAACAGAAAGAGAAAACAAGGAATAAAGGACAATGATAGATGAAGACCATATGAGAATAGGAAGAAGCAAAGTGAAAGAGAGGTCCCCAGAAATCCAAAGATACCTCCACTGTAGACTACTGGCAATGGTCCAGAGAATGCCCAAACCCACCTACTCTGATGATTGGATGGCCAAACACCCTAACTGTTGCACTAGAAATCTCATCCAATGACTGAGGGAAAAGGATGCAAAAATCCATGGCCAAGCCCCAGGTGGAGTTCCAGGAGTCAAATTGACAAGAAAGGAGGGATTGTATGAGCCAGAATTGTTGAGACCAAGACTGGAAAAAGCACAGGAACAAATAGCCAAAATAATGGACACACATGAACTATGAACCAAAAACTGAGCAGCCCCAACTGGATCATGCCCTCTGGATAAGCAAGACAGTTGATTAGCTTGTACTGTTTGGAAGGCACCCAGGCAGTGGGACCCAGACCTGTCCTTAGTACATGAGCTGGCTGTTTGGAACCTGGAGCTTATGCAGGGACACTTTCCTCAGCCTGAGGGGAGGAGACTGCATCTGCCTGGACTGAATCTACCAGTTTGAGCTGAATCCCCAGGGCAGTATTTGCCCTGGAGGAGATGGGAATGGGGGTTTGCCTGGGGGAAAGGTGGGGAAAGCTGGCAGGGGGGTGGACATCGTAGGACAGAGGAATTCATGGCTGATATGTAAAATTAAATTAAACTATAAAATAAAATAAGAAAAGGTAAAGGGGATATTTTAGACTAAAGAAAGCTGGCTAAAAAAACCAAGCTGAGGCCAAGTAGTCACAAGTAAGAGTAGACTCCATCTATTTGAGGACATGGTGTTGGGTCTCCCAAATACACAAAGAGTAAAAAGAGAAACCAACAACAGGCTTCCATAATTGAGATCCTAAATACTCCACAGAAAATATTTACATCAAAATGGCAGAATTAAAAATTACCACAAAAATCAGTTAATTTCCTACATACAAAGAACACATTTGCTGAAGAAGAAATTAAGAAAACCTCATTCACAATTGCCTCAGAAATATGGCAGAATAAACATAATAAAATCTTGAAGGACATCAATAATGAAAACTTTAAAATAATGAAGAAACTGAATATATCATTAGTAGATGGGGAAATCTTATACACACACACACACACACACACACACATATGTATATATATATTTATGTGAATGCTCAATATTGTAAAAATGATTACTTTAAAAAATTAAGAGAATATTTGGGAATAGGATGGTCGAGCTAGAATTGGGACAAAGTGGGAGAGCAATGAAAGAGATACCACAATAAAGGGAGACATCATGGGGAAAGATAGAAACTGAGTACTAGGGAAGTTCCCAGGATTCCTCAAGGATACCCCAGCTTAGACTTCTAGCAATAGTGGAGAAGTGCCTGAACTGGCTTACTCCAGTGATCACATCAGTGAATACCTTATCTGTCATCATAGAGCATTCATCCAGTAACTAATGAAAGCACTTGCAGAGATACACAGCCAAGAACCAGGTGATGGGCATCAAGATCATGATAGAGAAACCTACAGTGAAAAACCACTCCAAACTAGTGGGACTTCATGAACTTTGACCAACAGCTGTGGAGCCCCCATGTGACTGGACTAGGCCTTCTGCATAAGGGAGACAGTTGAGGAGCTAATCTGATTAAAGGGATTTCAGCCTTGTAAATGGAGGCTGATTGGGAAAAAATTTTTAAAGTCTCACAGCTTCAGAGGGAGGAAAGAGTGATTGGTAAAAATCAAAACATATTTTCCATCACTTCTTGGTGATGAGGTTGGGAGAAAAGCACAGAAGCTCCCTGCATTGCTCTTCCCATTCCCACCTCTATGCTGCATTATGTATCATGACATTCACATGAAAAAGGCAAACACACTTACAGCACATCGAGGGCATAGCTGTAATACTCTTTGTCCACCTGCACTTCAGTGCTTGGCACTGCAATAAGGAAAAAGACACAACCTGTCACCACATCTCCATGCTTGTCTTGACTCTGCTTCATTCTCCAAAAGCACTTGGGGTGAGTGAGGTTGGACAGGAGAATGGGGGTATACAGGATCCAGAAGAAGAAATACAGAGTGATCATCAGGTCAAGTCTCCAAATCTCTAAGCCAGTAGTGTGGTCTATGAATGCATATTGGTTTATCAAATGGATAACCATGTATACACATCTGCTTTTATGTCTGATGGCCACTGAAGAAAATACTTATGTGGATGAGATGCCTTCCTCTCCAGGTGGCTCCACTACCCTGGAGAAATGCCAAACATTCTCTGACCTAGGGCTCTGCAGTTGAGTTCCACAGCAGAGGTAAAAACATGGTTTGGAAAACAATCTGAGGACATCTCAGCCTCAGGTCCTATGACATCAACTCATTTCCCTGGGTATTGAGGCCCATGGGAGAAAGTAATGTTGGGCCGATTGGTCCGAGGACAGTGTCAACGAGTTATTTGTTTGAAAACTTTTAAAACTATCTAAGCTGAATGTATGAAGATCCACCGTTAGATGTAAAGGTAAAGTTTTGCAATGACCCATGTCATTCAGAGTTCATGTGGACATACTGTGTGTACAACATCCACCATTCATGGAGTATGAGCAGTATGACCCATGCTACACCATTCACAGAGACCATATAACCAACCAGTATCCCTATTCTCTATGTGTGAAGCTACAATAATCAGGTCAAATCCAGAAATTCCTTGGCTTATACTTTGTCCAGAAATGCCCATAAATCATTCTCCATGAGAAACCAAGTTGAGTATTTGAGTTATGAAACATGAACTCCTTCTCTGAAGTCAGTACCTTCTGTTGACATATTTCTTCAAATTTATCCTTCTTTATCTACTCGCTCATGTTTATCTTACAACCCAGTAGGGACTCTAAAGCAGCACCGTGTTCCGTAGCTTAGAACCCATTAGTCAGCTGGGCAATGGTGGTGCATGAGTTTAATCCCAGCACTCAGGAGTCAGAGGCTTAGGGATCTCTGTGAGTTCATTGCCTGCTAGGTCTACAGAGCAAGTTCCAGGACAACCAAAGATATACAGAAAGACACTCTTTCTCAAAAAACAAATAACAAAAGAAGGACATCATGAAATTTACAGGCAAATGGATAGTACTAGATAAAAGAAATATCTAGAGGCAGGTAACCTAGGCCCAGTCCGATAAATATTGTATGTATTCACTTATATGTGGGTATTAGCCATTAGATAAGTGATAACCAACTTATAATCCATAGACACAGAGAGGTTAGGTATAGAAGAAGGCTCTGGGAAACCACATGAATCTTTTGGTGGGAGAAATAGAATAGATTATATGGGTGGACTGGGGTTAGGGAACAGGAATGGGGTTTCAGGTGGGCTGTGTGAAGAGAAATGGGTTTAGGAAAGGAATCTGGCAACAGACAGCTATAATTGAGGAACAGTTAATGGATGGTATAGAAACCTATTGCTTTGAAGACTTTCTAAATTATATGAAGGGGATCCTCATGAGGTCTCCTGATACTGGGGGAGATTGAGTCCCAAATGACTTGGCAATCACTTGTTACTAATAATGTAACAAAAATCTTTTTATATATATATTCACTTTGTTGGTGGTGTGACAATGAATTTGCAATATCCCCTAGGTATGCTGAAACTCATACAGACGTGCTCAGCTCATCATTCACTATTTAGTTTAGTTAAAATTTTGGACTTTCTAACAATTATAGTTTCATCCAGGGAAATAACAATAATTTTATTTTTTTCCCTTCACAATTGAACTTTCTTTTCCTTGCTTGATTAACCAGGAGTTTTGTTGGTTTTTGTTTTTTTTTGGTTGGGGGGGGCGTTGTTTTTTTTTTTGTTTTTGTTTTTGTTTTTTGTTTTCATTCTTGTTTTTTGTAAAAGTTTACGTAATGGGAAGTCTGGTTCTTTTCTCAATCACACCAAGTTGTTTTTGTTGTTAACATTTGATCAGTTAGCATGATAATTTTTCTGGTAGGTGTTTATGAAAGACTAAGAAATTACACTCTTAACGTTTAAATTTTTATTATTTTTTAATTTGTGTGTATATATGTGACATATGTGTGTGTGCATGTGCGCACACGTGCATGCAAGCATGCATTTGTCTGTAAATTTTTCTCTATATGGAATTCTCTTTTTAATAATGTTATTTTGTATGTTGTGGTGTTCTGTGGGTTTTGCTATTTGGCACATGTTTATATATTATATTGAGGTTCAATTTTATATAATATTTTGATTAAGTCTTTGAGTATATAATCCCTCATATTTCCATCATACTCACCACGAATGCCTCCCAGATCTAGCCCATACCTCTCCTCCAGCATTTTATCCTCTGTACTTTATGTAAGCCCCTGTGCCCTATGTGTTGCCCAGATACTCATGGCTCTGAGGTATTTACTACAATATGGTTGATCTAGCGTTCAGTTGCTTCTCAGTTAGCCATGGGGGTTAAGGAGCCACTTACATCTCCATTCTTAGTTAAAAACATTGCTCATCTACCAGCTTTGTTCTGGCAAACACAGCTGGTATTAGTTGATGAGTACTGAATCTTATTTTTTGTCTTTTTTTCTTTATTAAGAAATTTTCTACTTATTCTACATACCACCCACAGATCCCACCTCCTCACTCTTCCCATATCCCAGCCCTCCCTCCCAAGCCACACCAAATCCCCACATGCCCCAAATCAAGGTCTCCCCTGGGGAGTCAGCAGAGCTTGCCACACAGCCTAGGCAGGTCCAAGCCCCTTCCCACTGTACCAATGCTGGGCAAAGCGCTACACCACAGGCACCAGATTCCCAAAAGCCTGCCCATGCACCAGGGACAGATACCAATGCCTCTGCCTGGGTGTTCCCCAAACAGTTGAAGCCAAACAACTTTCTTCCATATTCAGAGGGCCTATCTCAGTACATCTGGGGCTTCATAGCCACTAGCTCCTGGTTCTCCAATAGTGCAACCAGTCATCACTGCACTACTTCCCCTCATGGTCTCAAAGTCCCTTGCATGCAGAATCCCTTCTCTCACTCATCGTTTGGATTCCCAGAGCTCATCCTGGTGCCTGGCCATGGATCTCGGCATTTGCCTCCATCACTCACTGGATAAAAGCTCTATGATGATAGGATATTTGCTACATTGGTCACCAGGGTAGACCAGTCCAGGCACCCTCTCCCAGAAGTCCAAGGTGATATCATCCTTGGGGGTTCCTGAGAACCTCCCCAGTACCCTGCCTCTTCCTTTTCCCATGATGTCTTCATCTTGGTACTTTCCTCCCTGCCCTCCACTCTGTCCATGTTCCAACCTGACCCTCCCATTTCCCTACGTACTCATCCCCCACTTTTTCCATTCCTCCACCCTCCCACTCCCATTTTGCTCATTTATATCTCATCCACTTCTCCTTTGCTGGGTCATCCATGTGTCCCTCCTAGGGTCTTTCCCTGTGAGCTAGCCTTTCTGGAGCTGTGGGACTGCTGTCTGGCCATCCTGTCCCTCATATCTGGTATCCACTATGAGTGAGTACATACTATGTTTGTCCTTCTGAGTCTGGGTTACATCACTTATGATGACATTTTCTAATTCCATCCATTTGGCTGCAAATTTCTTGGTACATTGTTTTTTACTGCAGAATAGTACACCATTGGGTATATGTGCCACATTTTTTTAATCCATTCTTCATTTGAAGAGCATCTAGGCTGTTTCCAGGTTCTTGTTATTACAAATCGTACTGATATGAACATAGTTGAGCATTTGTTCTTGTGATAAGAATGAGCATTCCTTGGGGAAATGTCCAAGAGTGATATAGCTGGATCTTGAGGAAGACTTATTCTCAATTTTCTGAGAAACCATCCTATTGATTTCCAGAGTGGCTGTATAAGCTTGAATTCCCACCATCAGTGGAGAAGTGTTCCCCTTTCTCCACATCCTCCCCAACATAAGCAGACTTCAGTGTTTTCTTTTTAAATAATTTAAGAAAGGAGGAAGTAGTCTTGAATGAATTGGCAAAGAAGACCACTTCCTAAATACAACACAGTAGCACAGACACTGATTGCAACAATTAATAAATGGGACTTCCTGAAATGGAGAAGCTTTTGTAGAGCAAAGAACATGGTCAATAAGACAAAATAACAGCCCACAGAATGGGAAAAGATCTTAAGCAACCCCACATCTGACAGAGGGCTGATCTCCAAAATATATAAAGAACTCAGAGAGCTAGGACTTCAAAAATACTGAACAATCCAATTAAAAAATAGGCTAAAGAGCTTAACAGAATTCTCAACAGAAGAAGATCAAATGGCTGAAAGACATTTAAATAATTGTTCAACATCCTTAATCACCAGGGAAATGCAAATCAAAATGATTCTGAGATACCATCTTATATGTATCAAAATGCCTAAGATCAAAAACACTGAAGAGGTGAGTGCCTGGCATCACACCCAGAGAGGGCAGCCCTTATGTCGCAGCCCTGGGCAACAGCCATTCAGGGGAAGACCTGACCAAATTGGCCCCAGGTTCTGGTGATCGGGTAGGACCCCACCCCACTGGGGAGGTTCCCCTTCTCCAAAACCCCATAGGACCCAACAATCTCCTCACCCTGCCCCACACCCATCTCCCTGAGACCCCAGCCACTTTCTGAAACTTGGAAAACCAGCCCAAGCTTCCATCCTGCCCAGGAACTCCCATCTGGACCAGAGTTGAGTTCCTGGGGTCATACCAGAGAGGCCCACCCCTAGTTCCCACCCCTGTGCACCAGCCATTGCAGGGAAAGACCTGCCCAACTTGGCCCCCAGTTTGGTGACCATCCAGCAGGCCCCATGGGAAGGTTCCATTTTTCCAAGACTGCAGGCAGACCCTGCATTCTCTTCACCCTGCCCACATACCCATCTGCCTGAAACCCCAGCCACTTCCTGAGACTCAGAGACCAGCCCAGAGCTCCCATCCTGCCAGCACTCCCATCTGGACCAGATCTACTATCCAACCCAGAGCTTCCATCAAGACCAGAAAGAAGCTCCCTAAATCTGTCAGCTCTCTCTGGACCAAGTGCACTGATAAGACCAAGAACAAATCCACAAGGAGATGGGCAGAGGTCAAGGCAGAAGTACATACAACAAAATAAAGAGCAATACAGCACCACCAGAACCTACTCTTCTCCAACAGCTAAACCTGAACATGACAGTATGGAGGAAGCCGAAGAAAACAACCTTATAAATAACATCAAGAAGAGGCTAGAGCCTTATATAGAAGAAATAAAAAATAAAGTGCAGGAACACACAAACAAAAAAAAATGGGAAGAATGCTATTAAAAAAAACTACAGGAAAGGACAAATAATGCAGAAGAAGACA
>NW_023411305.1:0-9628 GCF_903995425.1 Onychomys torridus
ATAAAAAAAAATTCACGATAACACAAACTACAATTAAGGCAAGAATGCCTATGAAAATAAAATATTGAATCCAATCTAAGGGATTCATGGCCTTAAGGTCTTCTTGCAATCCTTGTGCTAAGACATTCAATGAGCCAGCTTGTATACGAGCTTGGCTCATGGCTGATATGTCCCTTTGAATGGCTTCTAAATCATGAGTAATGGAAGAATCTTTCCATACCCCCAACAAATGATGCTTAACTTTATCCCAATTCTCAGAGGAATTGTAAGGAAGTGGAGTCACACAAATAGCCTTGTATTCTTGATGACATCTAGTTTCCATAAGTTTCTTAATATTGGCAACATCTTGTCCTAAGGCTAACACTACTTCCTCTAATATATTAATCTTTGCCTCTAATTTCTTGTCTATAATTGCTTGTTCAGATAATGCAAAGGAAATATTCTTATTCAAATCATTCACAAATTGAGCTGTATGAATCTCTTGAACCAGGGCGGTGGTAGCAATGGCAAAAGTAGTAATAATAGATATTAATGCTGCTATCCCTAATATCAATGCTGCAACAAATCTTCTCGGCCTTATTAATTCATGAAGCTGTCTAAGTACCTGTAAAGCTGAATTATCATACCAAGTCATGTTATGTAATTGCACGGGCATCATTATAAAAGGTGGTCTTTTCACAATCATCATAATCTGCATTCTTTGTCTTTCCCTTGGTGAAATACAATTAGTGATAATGAATCCAAAGGAAGTTACATGATATGAGTTAGACCCAAGAGCAGAGATATTTACATGTGCAGCAGAGCCTAGCAGCAGAGCAAAAGGATAGGAAATACACGCTCTAACCGCAATGGGAGATGAGGTAGTTTCTTTGGGTCTTTTCTGAGACACTGGGCCTGAAGCAGCAACAAGCCGAAACAAGTCTGGATGTTTTTTCATGTTTCCGGAGAGGGTTCTAGCGACCCACACCTGCTCAACATACCCTGGTGAAAACCACCTAGTGATTTTTTCACCATGGCCCACAAATGTGTAATTATTAAACTTATCCTTATGCTTTGAGAGATAATCTTCATACTTCTTCTCTCCAGAAGAGGCAGAAAAATCCCAAATAAGCAATTTAGACAGTAAAGGATTATAGGAGGAGGCTGCGTGAGGAAACCCACAATGCAACCAAGTAGGAAAAGCAGTAATACCATCATCCCAAAATTGATTCTTATCCTGATATTTAGTGATACAGGAATCAAGAGGCATAAAATTGATAGACTTAAAAGTTTCATTCATAGCAGGATGTCCCAGAGTAAGCAATTGAGTCTCCCAGATCCATCTAGGATCTCCTTTCTTACTGGTAGAGCTGGGGGCATCAGTTAAAAAGGTTCTGTAGCTGGTGGAGAGACACTCAGGAGGAGCTACTCCTTGCAGGGCGAAGCAAATTGGTAATGAATCTGAGCTTCCTGTAAAGTTTATAAATGAGGAAGCGCTTGCCCTTTCATCTGAATCTTGAAACCCCCCGATGATTTCTGTCTGATTGCTCAATACCTTATAAGTCTCATCATCCAACCACCCCGCTACATGTAGAAGGGGAGGACGAGGAACATAAGCCCAATAAGTAGAAGGGCTGGTAGAGGCCGTAGTAGGCCCGATAGCAATCAAAGACAACATGGCTACAAATAGCATTTCTAAAGGAGGGTTAAAACATTGTTGTGAGGCAAGGGCTTTTGCTTCATCTGCCAGATGTTTCAGCTGGGTCCATGTTGGAAGCTTCTGCAGCTTCAGGGTCAGCTTCTTCATTTCCTGAGTCAGCTGGGCCGTCACTAACTTCTCCTTTCGCTTTTGCAGTTTTCTGCGGCGACGGCCCTGATGAGCCTGTCTGGAATCCACATGGGTGATTCCGCATCCTGTGGAAAGATACAAGCATACCCTCGTCCCGACGTTATCAGAGGGTCGGGTCCTTTCCAGGATCCCGAAAGCAAGTCTCTCCACAGAACTCGTGGCAATGGTGATGCCATCTCCTTTACTGCCCAATGCTTAAGAGCAGAGGAATTATTATTTGAGTCCATGTTCAAATGATTTAATACAAATAGAGAATGACTTAAAACATGATGGGGGGACATATATGAGTTAGCATTCTGCAATCTTTCTACTTGTAGTTTTAACGTCTGATGAGTTCTTTCTATGATGGCCTGCCCCTGTGGGTTATAGGGAATCCCTGTCGTATGACTGATTCCCCATTGCGCTAAAAATACCTCAAAAGGTTTTGAGGTGTAGGCAGGTCCATTGTCAGTTTTGATATGCATGGGTTTCCCCATGATCATGAAACATTGTACCAGATGCTGAATCACATCTTTTACTGCTTCTCCTGATCTGGCAGACGCGTGGACAAAATGAGAAAATGTATCCACTGTTACATAAACATACTTCATCTTCCCAAAGGAAGGAATATGGGTTACGTCCATCTGCCATAATGCAAGAGGCTTCAATCCCCTAGGATTAACCCCCATTTTTAGACTCTGATTTTGTGGAGGGCAATGAGCGCACTCCTTAACTATATGTCTAGCTTGCTCTCTAGTTATCTGAAAAGCTTGCTTTAATGCATTAGCATTCTGATGATGCAGAGCATGACTTTCTTGTGCCTCCTGTACTGTAAGGAGATTAATTCTAGTTAATAAGTCAGCCATGCGATTACCACGGCTCAGGGGTCCTGGTAACCCTGTATGGCCTCTAATATGTCCTATGAAAAGTTTCTCTGTCCTTTGCCATAACAGAGCTTGCAGTTCCTTAAGCAGAGGCTTAATAGTAGAAGAACCTGTTAAACTCGCTGTTTCTATGGCGGGAAATAAATTAACCACATACTTTGAGTCTGTATAAAGGTTAAGGGTCTGGGGAAAATGTCTAAGTGCAAGCAGAACTGCACGTATTTCCGCTTGTTGAGCTGTTGTCTGCGGTACAATTTCTATTAAAGGTTCTTTCCCTTCCGAGTATACCGCAGACCTCCCATTTGCTGACCCATCTGCAAAAACCACAATACCCTCTGCTAGGGGTTGAGAAACACATATCTTTGGAAATATAAGAGGAACTTCTTTTATGAATTCAATAAGAGGGTCTTTGGGGTAATGAAAGGTGATTTGTCCTAGGTATCCCATTAAGGAGAGACACCAATCTTCTGATTCTTGTAATAAGAGTTCCAATTGTTCTTTAGTATATGGTATAATTACAAAGGTCGGTTCCTTGCCAAACAATTCTCTAGATCTAATTCTGCCCTTATATATAAGTTGTGCACAAAGGGAGGGATAAGATGTAAGTACCTTCTTATGTGTGTGTGGTAGGTGTAGCCATTCCAATACACCTTCCTGCCATAGGCAAGCTGTTGGAGTATAATCTGTGGCAAAAATAATTAAATACCATGGAGCCAAATAGTCTATTTGATGTACTTTAGCTCTTTCTAAAGCCTGTTCTATATGTTTTAAAGCCTGTAAGGCTTCAGGAGTTAAGTGTCTTATTGACCTTGGGTGAGCTTCTCCATGTAATATTTGATACAGGGGGCTTAACTGTCCTGTTGTGATGTCTAAATATTTTCTTACCCTATTTATATTTCCTAACAATTTTTGAAAATCATTGAGGGTCTTCAATTTATCTACTCTGATAGATGCCTTCTGGGTTGTTATATAATTATCCCCTATCCATTGTCCCAGATAACTAAGTGGCCTATTTTTCTGAATTTTTTCTGGAGCTACGACAAGGCCATAAGCTGTTAAACTACTAATTGTCTCTTTGAGAATTTTTTCTGTTGTATCTTTATTTTCATGAGCCAATAATATATCATCCATATAATGAATGATATATGCAGAGGGAAAAGTTTTTCTTATTGGTAAAAGGGCCATATCCACAAATTTTTGACATAATGAAGGACTGTTCTTCATTCCCTGGGGTAATACTTTCCAATGAAATCGTCTATAGGGTCTCTTAAAATTAACTGAGGGTATGCTAAAGGCAAATCTAGGGCAATCCTGAGGCTGTAATCTTATTGTAAAAAAGCAGTCTTGTAAATCAATGACTATAATGTGCCAGTCCTTCGGTATGGCCACAGGGGATGGGAGTCCTGGTTGTAGGGCCCCCATATCCTCCATTGTAGCATTTACTGCTCTTAAATCTTGTAGTAGTCTCCATTTTCCGGATTTCTTTTTTAGGACAAATACAGGAGTATTCCATGGGCTATTAGATTCTTCTATATGCCCTTTTTCCAATTGTTCTGATACCAGCTGTTCTAATGCCTGTATTTTTTCTTGTGTCAGGGGCCACTGACTAACCCATACAGGCTGATCAGACTTCCACTGTATAGAGTCTGCATAGAGATCCTTTGCAGTGGCCCCTATGTAAAATGCTGTTCCAGCTCAGAACTTCCTGTCACTAAATGCACATCAAGTGACTCCATTAAGTCTCTTCCCCATAGGGTAAATGGTAGAGAGGGTAGCACATAAGGTTGTATAAACCCTTCTTTACTGTCTGTTTGCCATTTTAAGAGCTTTGAACTCTGCATTACTCCAGAAGCCATTCCTAATCCCATGAGGGAGGATCCTGTTCTGTGTGTTGGCCAAGAGGAAGGCCAGTCCTTTCCTGCTATGCAGGTTCTGTCAGCACCTGTGTCCAAGAGTCCTTGGAAACTCTTGCCATCCAGGGTGATTGTCTTAAAGGGTCGTTGCCCTAAATCTTGCATCCAATTGACTCCTTCTATGGAGTCTGAGGAGCCAAACTGTCCTGACCCCCTATGGCTTTTCATAATAGGGTTAGGCATTTTTACGTAGGGGAGTAGAACAACCTGTGCGATTCTCTGTCCCTTGTGTAATTGAATGGTTTCTTTTAAGGGTCTGACCATCACTTTTATGGTGCCTAAGGTATCTGCATCTAGCACTCCAGGGAGGACTTCAAAGTTGGTAACAGTATTAGAGCTTCTCCCCAAAATCAGTCCTACTGTTTGTGGTGGCAGGGTCCCTGTAATTTTTGTATCTATGACTGTTACCCCATCCCATAGGGACAGGAGCAAGTCCTGAGGACATGATATATCTAATCCAGCACTCTCTGGAGTAGCTCTAGGCAGGTTATGAACAGTGAATTCTGGTGCAGCAGGGTTTAACCCTGGTGTTAACTGTACTTCCTTTTGGACATTCCCCTTTTCTTTCTCGGGGCTAAGGGGAAGCCCCGAAGCTAGTTTTTTGTCTGACTGTCAGGCTTAAGGGGGACTCCCCCTTTAGTAAATTTTGACTTACATTCATTTCTCCAGTGCTTCCCTTTTCTACATCGTGAGCAAATGCCAGGAGGAGCTCTTCCTCCTCTATTCTCAGCATTCGGGCATTCCTTTTGCATATGCCCTGATTTTCCACACTTATAACAGGTCGGGGAGCTATCAGCCCCTCCGCTACTTATTTTCTTAACATAGGCGCTAAACCGTTGTCCTTTCATTGCTGCAGCGTAGGCCATTCCTTGCACTACGGCTGGTGAGGCATCCATGCATGCTTTTATATAATCCTGCAATGATCCTGTCTTCCTGACGGGCCTAATTAAGTCTTTACAAAGGGTATTGGCATTTTCCCAAGCTAACTGTTTCAGAAGCATGTCCGTCCCCTCTGAAGGGGGAAGCATTCTATGTATTGCTTCCTCAAGTCTAGATATAAAGGCTTGATACGTTTCTTCATTCCCTTGAATTATCCCTGATAACACCGTGCTCTTTGTCCCGGGAGGCGGAATGCGACGCCAAGCAGTGACTGCATTGCTAGTAATAGCCTCCAAGACATCACGAGGCAAGGCAGACTGAGACTGAGGCGTTGCATATTTACCTGTCCCTAGTAACATATCCATGGTAGGTTTGGTGCCTTTCTTCTTAGTCATAGTTATTATTGTTTCTTTTGATCTGTCCTCATAATCAGTCCTCCAGAGAATATAATCCCCAGGAGACAATACAGCCCTAGCAGTTTGATGCCAATCATAGGGTGTTAGCCACAAGCTAGCAACCATATCCACCACTTGTATGGTATATGGAGCTGAAGGGCCCACGGACTTAACCGCGGCCTGTAATTCTTTTAGCGTTTTCAGTGGTACCGGTTCCCACTGTGGCTCTTCCCCATCAAAAGTCTCTGCAACTGGCAGGGCGAAGGTAGTATCCCCCGTCCTGCATGCCTCATCCATCGCTCCCCGAAAACCAAAGGGAGGCATGGGTGGTCTTTTCCTAGGCCCTGTTTTAACAGGAAAAGCTGTCATAGGAGGGTATTGCTGATGATCCCTAAAGTCATCCTCCAGATCTTGCTTAGCCATTTCCTCGGCTAAGTCCCAATCATCTCCATCCTCATCATGCTCTATTCCAGCCCCAATGACAGTTCTCTTGCTATTAGTGGTGCCATACTGCTTAGGCGGCTTATTGCCCTTGAGGGAGGCTGTTTCTTCCTCCAGTCCCTCTAAGTCAGAAGCTCTTGATAAGATCTCTCTGATTTGTAACCAGAGGGAGTAAGCACATGCAGGCAATTTTTCTTCTCCCTTTTCTTTTGCATATCTATGCATAGCCTTCCCTATCTTCCTCCATTCCGTCAGTGTCAGGCTGCCATCCTCTGTGAGCCAGGGACACAATTCCTTCACGAGTTTAAGGAATTCTGCCAAAGCCTCCTGTGTTACCTTCAAGCCCTTTTCTGCCAACATATGCCTTATCACAGATGCAAATAATTTGTCCTCCTTAGAGAGGTGCTGCCCCATGCTTACCTTCTGGATTACCTGTGCTTAACCGGTGAGCCTTTACCGGCGGGTCTGCAGAACCCTGACAGGAGCCGATCCCTACTTATGAATAAAAGAGAGAAAAGGGGGAGAGAAATTACCTGTCCTTCAAGTCCCCTGTTCGAGCGCCACCTGCCGCAGACTGGATCTCAGCTAGACCACCAGACCGAGGGAGAACGGGGTGAAGGTACTCAGGATAAGTGGGATTCGGCGAATGACAGACAGCCACAGACACGAGAGTATGTTGTGAAGCTGCTGCAATTTTACTCAGACCAAGCAGTGAATTTTATACAGTTACTTGGGGAAACACGGCAATCGGCCAGTAGGGTGACAAATATAGAATCAACAATGTAGTTACACACTTTTCTCAGAATGATTAACAGATCTCATGAGTATAGCCTTTACTTTTTCTTTTGTGGTTCCTCATCCGGACAGAGAACATTACGGCCCTAGCTGTAGTTTTCCTTCTACACCTTTGTTCTGTATCAAAATTAAACCCTTTTCATCATTGTTCTAACCATGGTTTCATTCGTGTGAAAATATTTTAACCTTTACCTGTGGGTGAGAAGGCACCAGGGGGGTCGGTACCTAGCTAATCTTTCCATGAACTGTAACTTATGCCATTCTGTTTTCATACCATTATGATTCACACACATCAGTTCCCATGTACGTCATAAGCTCCCATAAAAGGTAATGGCTCTAAATAATCATTGTATCTAAGATTAAAGTTAGGGGGTTGCCACCATCGACCCTTGATGAGAAACTCTATTTGTCCCTGAATAATTCTTGTAGGAATGGCTAATTCCTGTAACTGGTTCCTCGCAGCTGCTGTCGGCTGCGCGTGTGAATTGCCTATGAGTGCCTGAACCTTTACTTTCATTCTCTCTTCGCTAGAGTCTTTGTCCTTCTGAATCATAAGTTCTTTCTGCTCTAAATCATTCATGAATTCCTCCAAACTTTAGAGACCCTCTTGAACTGTTGGCCTAAAAGCTTGAATCATAGGTGGGGGTATTGAAGCCACTTTTGAGGAATCATTACTCTCTTTATGGGGCACATCAGGAACATTAAGAGTTAACTTCTTGGAATTAATACACAAGGAAACAACAATAATTACAGCTGCAAAGAGAAGAAGGCCGAGTGCCAGCCAGCCTCTGCAAGCAGATCTGCGTGGTACCGTGTAGCCTGGCACCTTGATTCGGGCAAATTGATGAGGGGTCGCCGGGGGCATAGAACCGAGGGCCGCGAGCCACCCTTTCCCACGTAACTACCTTATCCAAGGCATTTGTCACGCAGGCGACACCGTCATGGGCGTGGCAAGAAGCAGAGTTGAACTAGAGATATTCCGTATGTGTAGGAAACACGGTTCTTTTTCCTGAGCACACTCATGTTTCCTGCTGTATTAGAGACTCTAGAAAGCAAGAGCGTGCTTCTTGCTCTAAAGCAGAGTGTGTTTCATGGACGAGAACTGTGCCCTGTCTTAACCTTCAGAAATGGAGTTAAATCCCAGGCTCTGTGTCTTCCTACAAACAAGACTTCCTTTCACGTAAAAGCAGTCACTTTACAGCTCTAAGGAAACTACATCATTCACGAGCTCATAGGTTTCTCACTCTTATCTGAAAAGCATGGAATATTAGAGGACCTTTGATTTTTATCAGTTTCAGATGCAGAGTTGAACTAGATATGGTCCGTTTGTGTAGGAAACACCGTTCTTTTGTTCTGAGCACAATCAAGTTTCCTGCTGTCTTAGAGACTCTAGAAAGCAAGAGGGTGCTTCTTGCTCTAAAGCACAGTGTGTTTCCTGGATGAGAACTGTGCTGTGGGTTTCCATTAGGAATGCAGTTAAACCCCAGGCTCTGTGTCTTCCTACAAGAAAGAGTTAGTTACAGGTAAACGCAGTCACTTTTCAGCTAAAACGTATCTACATCGTTCATGAAGCTTCTTGTTGTTATGTTTTCCTAACAAACAAATTCGTTTCACTAAACACAGTCACTTTCAGCTCAAAGAAAGCTACACAATTCACAAGCTCACACCTTTCTCGCTCTTACATGAAAAGCATAGGATATTAGAGGACCTGTGATTTGTATCAGTTTCAGATGCAGAGTTGAACTAGAATTGCCTTTGTTTAGGAAACACCGTCTTTTTTCTGAGCACAATCACGTTTCCTGCTGTATTAGAGACTCTGAAAGAAGAGCGTGACAAGAATGGGATGTTAGAGGACCTGTGGTTTGTATCAGTTAGAAGCGAGTTGAACTAGATATGTCCGGCATGTGTAGGAAAAACAGTTCTTTTGTTCTGAGCACACTCATTTCCTGCTGTTAGAGAACTCTAGAAAGCAGAGCGTGCTTCTTGCTCTAAAGCAGAGTTGTTTCATGGATGAGAACTGTGCTGTGTGTTTCCTTCAGAATGGAGTTAAATCCAGGCTCTTGTCTTCCTACAGAGAGTTCGTTTCAGGTAAACACAGTCACTTTAGAGCTCAAAGGAAGCTACATTGTTCACGAAGCTCACCGTTTTTTCCTTAACTGAAAAGCATTGATGTTAAGAGACCTGTGGTTTTTATCAGTTTCTGAAGCAGTCTTGAAATCTTGCTGGTAGGAAGACACCATCCGCTTTAGAGCAAGGAGACGCTCTTGCTTTCTGAGTCTCTAATACAGCGAAACATGAGTGTGCTCAGAACAAAAAACGGGTTTCCTACACATACGGCCATATCTAGTTCAACTCTTCTTTGAAACTGATACAAACCACATGCCTCTAACATCCAATCTTTTCAGTTAAGATGAGAAACTAGTGAGCTTCGTGAACGATGTAGTTCGTTTGAGCCTAAGTGACTGCCCTTACCTGAAAAGAATTCTGCTTGTAGGAAGACAAGAGCCTGGGATT
>NW_023411305.1:9653-20382 GCF_903995425.1 Onychomys torridus
TCACACTTTTCTCATAATAACTGACAAGCATTGGATGTTAGAGATCTGTGGTTTTATATCAGTTTCAGAAGCAGAGTTGAACTAGAGATATTCCGTATGTGTAGAAACACCGTTTTTTTTCTGAGCAACTCATGTTTCCTGCTGTATTAGAGACTCTAGAAAGAAGAGCGTGCTTCTTGCTCAAAGCAGATGTGTTTCATGGATGAGAACTGTGCCTGTCTTTACCCTTAGAAATGGATTAAATCCCAGGCTCTGTGTTTTCCACAAAAAAATTCGTTTCAGTAAACACAGTCAATTTTCAGCTCAAAGAAAGCTACTACAATCACTAAGCTCACACCTTCTCGCTCTTTCATGAAAAGCATAGGATATTAGAGGACCTGTGATTTGTATCAGTTTCAGATGCAGAGTAGAACTAGATATGGTCCATTTGTGTAGGAAACACCGTTCTTTTGTTCTGAGCACAATCACGTTTCCTGCTGTCTTAGAGACTCTAGAAAGCAAGAGCGTGCTTCTTGCTCTAAAGCAGATTGTGTTTCCTGGATGAGAACTGTGCTGTGTGTTTCCCTTCAGAAATGCAGTTAAATCCCAGGCTCTGTGTCTTCCTACAAGCAAGAGTTCGTTACAGGTAAACGCAGTCACTTTCAGCTCAAACGAATCTACATCGTTCATGAAGCTCACACCTTTCTCATCATAATTGACAAGCATTGGATGTTAGAGGACCTGTGGTTTACATCAGTTTCAGAAGAAGAGTTGAACTAGATATAGTCTGTATGTGTAGGAAACACCGTTCTTTTCCTGAGCACACTCACATTTCCTGCTGTATTAGAGACTCTAGAAAGCAAGAGCGTGCTTCTTGATCTAAAGCAGAGTGTGTTTCATGGATGAGATCTGTGCCCTGTCTTACCCTTCAGAAATGGAGTTAAATCCCAGGCTCTGTGTCTTCCTACAAACAAGACTGTGTTTCACGTAAACGCAGTCACTTTTCAGCTCAAAGAAAGCTACACAATTGCCAAAGCTCACACGTTTCTCGCTCTTACCTGAAAAGAATAGGATATTAGAGGACCTGTGATTTGTATCAGTTTCAGATGCAGAGTTGAACTAGATGTGGTCCGATTTGTGTAGGAAACACTATTCTTTTGTTCTCAGCACACTCACATTTCCTGCTGTATTAGAGACTCTAGAAATCAAGAGCGTGCTTCTTGATCTAAAGCAGAGTGTGTTTCATGGATGAGAACTGTGCTGTGTCTTAACCATCAGAAATGGAGTTAAATCCCAGTCTCTGTGTCTTCCTACAAGCAAGACGTCGTTTCAGGTAAACCAGTCACTTTCAGATCAAAGGAAGCTACATCAAGCACAAGCTCATTGGTTTCTCACTCTTATCTGAAAAGCATGGGATAGTAGAGGACCTTGGTTTTTATCAGTTCAGAAGCAGAGTGAACTAGAATGTCGGTATTGTGAGGACACACATAGTTTGTTCTGAGACCCTCATGTTTCCTGCTGTCTTAGAGACTCTAGAAAGCAAGAGCGTGCTTCTTGCTCTAAAGCAGAGTGTGTTTCAGGATAGAACTTGCTGTGTTCTTCCTTCAGAAATGGAGTAAATCCAAGCTCTGTGTCTTCCTACAAGCAAGAATTCGTTTCAGGTAAACGCAGTCACTTTTGCACAAACGAATCTACATCGTTCATGAAGCTCACATGTTTTCATCATAACTGAAAGCAATGGATGTTAGAGGACCTGTGTTTATTATCAGTTTCAGAAGCAGAGTGAAATAGATATGGTTCGTATGTGTAGAAACACCTTCTTTAGTTCTGAGACATCTCTCTCGGTGTTTTTAACTCCATTTCTGAGGGGAAATACACAGCACAGTTCTCATCCATGAAACACACTCTGCTTTCCAGCAAGAAGCACGCTCTTGCTTTCTAGAGTCTCTAATACAGCGGGAAAGTGAGTGTGCTCAGAAACAAAGAACTGTGTTTCCTACACATCCGGACCATATCTAGTTCAACTCTGCTTCTGAAACTGATACAAACACAAGGTCCTCTAAATCCAATGCTTTCAGTTAAGAGCGAGAAACGTGTGAGCTTCGTGAACAATGTAGCTTCCTTTGAGCTGAAAAGTGACTGCGTTTACCTGAAACGAAAGTCTTGCTTGTAGGAAGACACAGAGCCTGGGATTTAACTCCATTTCTGAAGGGAACACACAGCACAGTTCTCATCCATGAAACACACTCTGCTTTAGAGCAGAAGCACGCTCTTGCTTTCTAGAGTCTCTAAATACAGCAGGAAACGTGAGTGTGCTCAGAACAAAAGAACTGTGTTTCCTACACATACGGACCATATCTAGTTCAACTCTGCTTCTGAAACTGATACAAACCACAGGCCCTCTAACATCCAATGCGTTTCAGTTAAGAGCGAGAAACGTGTGAGCTTCGTGTACAATATAGCTTTCGTTTGAGCTGAAAAGTGACTGCGTTTACCTGAAACGAAGTCTCGCTTGTAGGAAGACACAGAGCCTGGCATTTAACTCCGTTTCTGAAGGGAACACACAGCACACTTCTCATCCATGAAACACACTCTGCTTTAGAGCAAGAAGCACGCTCTTGCTTTCTAGAGTCTCTAATAAGGCGGGAAACGTGAGAGTGCTCAGAACAAAAAGAACTGTGTTTCCTACACACACGGACCATATCTAGTTCAACTCTGCTTCTGAAACTGATACAAACCACAGGCCCTCTAACATCCAATGCTTTCAGTTAAGAGCGAGAAAACGTGTGAGCTTCGTGTACAATATAGCTTCGTTTGAGCTGAAAAGTGACTGCGTTTACCTGAAACGAAGTCTCGCTTGTAGGAAGACACAGAGCCTGGCATTTAACTCCATTTCTGAAGGGAAACACACAGCACAGTTCTCATCCATGAAACACACTCTGCTTTAGAGCAAGAAGCACGCTCTTGCTTTCTAGAGTCTCTAATACAGCAGGAAACGTGAGTGTGCTCAGAACAAAAGAACTGTGTTTCCTACACATGCGGACCATATCTAGTTCAACTCTGCTTCTGAAACTGATACAAACCACAGGTCCTCTAACATCCATGCTTTTCACTTAAGAGCGAGAAACGTGTGAGCTTCGTGAACGATGTAGCTTCCTTTGAGCTGAAAGTGACTGTGTTTACCTGAAACGAAGTCTTGCTTGTAGGAAGACACAGAGCCTGGGATTTAACTCCATTTCTGAAGGGAAACACACAGCACAGTTCTCATCCATGAACACACTCTGCTTTAGAGCAAGAAGCACGCTCTTGCTTTCTAGAGTCTCTAAGACAGCAGGAAACGTGAGTGTGCTCAGAACAAAAGAACTGTTTTTCCTACACATGCGGTTCATATCTACTTCACCTCTGATTCTGAAACTGATACAAACCACAGGTCCTCTAACATCCAATGCTTTTCAATTAAGAGCAAGAAACTTGTGGAGCTTTCGTGAACGATGTAGCTTCCTTTGAGATCTAAAGTGACTAGCTTTACCTGAAGCGAAAACTTGCTTGTAGGAATACACAGAGCCTGGGACTTAACTCCATTTCTGAGGGGAAAGACACAGCACAGTTCTCATCCATGAAACACACTCTGCTTTCCAGCAACAAGCACGCACTTGCTTTCTAGATTCTCTAATACTGCTGGAAACGTGAGTGTGCTCAGAACAAAATTACTGTGTTTCCTACACATACGGGCCATATCTAGTTCAACTCTGCATTGAAACTGATACAAACCACATGTCCTCTAACATCCAATGCTTTTCAGTTAAGATGAGAAACGAGTGAGCTTCGTGAACGATGTAGTTCGTTTCATCTGAAAAGTGACTGCGTTTACCTGAAACGAAGTCTTGCTTGTAGGAAGACACAGAGCCTGGGATTTAACTCCATTTCTGAAGGGAAACACACAGCACAGTTCTCATCCATGAAACACACTCTGCTTTAGAGCAAGAAGCACGCTCTTGCTTTCTAGAGTCTCTAATACAGCAGGAAACGTGAGTGTGCTCAGAACAAAAGAACTGTGTTTCCTACACATCGGACCATATCTAGTTCAACTCTGCTTCTGAAACTGATACAAACCACAGGTCCTCTAACATCCAATGCTTTTCAGTTAAGAGCGAGAAACGTGTGAGCTTCGTGAACAATATAGCTTCCTTTGAGCTGAAAAGTGACTGCGTTTACCTGAAACGAAGTCTTGCTTGTAGGAAGACACAGAGCCTGGGATTTAACTCCATTTCTGAAGGGAAACACACAGCACAGTTCTCATCCATGAAACACACTCTGCTTTAGAGCAAGAAGCACGCTCTTGCTTTCTAGAGTCTCTAAAAGGCGGGAAACGTGAGAGTGCTCAGAACAAAAGAACTGTGTTTCCTACACACACGGACCATATCTAGTTCAACTCTGCTTCTGAAACTGATACAAACCACAGGTCCCTCTAACATCCAATGCTTTTCAGTTAAGAGCGAGAAACGTGTGAGCTTCGTGAACAATGTAGCTTCGTTTGAGCTGAAAAGTGACTGCGTTTACCTGAAACGAAGTCTTGCTTGTAGGAAGACACAGAGCCTGGCATTTAACTCCGTTTCTGAAGGGAAACACACAGCACAGTTCTCATCCATGAAACACACTCTGCTTTAGAGCAAGAAGCACGCTCTTGCTTTCTAGAGTCTCTAATAAGGCGGGAAACGTGAGAGTGCTCAGAACAAAAGAACTGTGTTTCCTACACACACGGACCATATCTAGTTCAACTCTGCTTCTGAAACTGATACAAACCACAGGCCCTCTAACATCCAATGCTTTTCAGTTAAGAGCGAGAAACGTGTGAGCTTCGTGTACAATATAGCTTCGTTTGAGCTGAAAAGTGACTGCGTTTACCTGAAACGAAGTCTCGCTTGTAGGAAGACACAGAGCCTGGCATTTAACTCCGTTTCTGAAGGGAAACACACAGCACACTTCTCATCCATGAAACACACTCTGCTTTAGAGCAAGAAGCACGCTCTTGCTTTCTAGAGTCTCTAATAAGGCGGGAAACGTGAGAGTGCTCAGAACAAAAGAACTGTGTTTCCTACACACACGGACCATATCTAGTTCAACTCTGCTTCTGAAACTGATACAAACCACAGGCCCTCTAACATCCAATGCGTTTCAGTTAAGAGCGAGAAACGTGTGAGCTTCGTGTACAATATAGCTTCGTTTGAGCTGAAAAGTGACTGCGTTTACCTGAAACGAAGTCTCGCTTGTAGGAAGACACAGAGCCTGGCATTTAACTCCGTTTCTGAAGGGAAACACACAGCACACTTCTCATCCATGAAACACACTCTGCTTTAGAGCAAGAAGCACGCTCTTGCTTTCTAGAGTCTCTAAGAGCGGGAAACGTGAGGGTGCTCAGAACAAAAAGAACTGTGTTTCCTACACACCGGGACCATATCTAGTTCAACTCTGCTTCTGAAACTGATACAAACCACAGGTCCTCTAAACATCCAATGCTTTTCAGTTAAGAGCGAGAAACGTGTGAGCTTCGTGACCACTGTAGCTTCATTTGAGCTCAAAAGTGACTGTCGTTTCCCCTGAAAATGAAGTCTTGCTTGTAGGAAGACACAGAGCCTGGCATTTAACTCCTTCTGAAGGGAAACACACAGCACAGTTCTCATCCATGAAACACACTCTGCTTTAGAGCAAGAAGCATGCCTCTTGCTTTCTAGAGTCTCTCAAAGGCGGGAAACGTGAAGGGTGCTCAGAACAAAAGAACTGGTGTTCCCCTACACACCGGACCATATCTAGTTCAACTCTGCTTCTGAAACTGATACAAACCACAGGTCCCTCTAACATCCAATGCTTTCAGTTAAGAGGCGAGAAACGTGTGAGCTTCGTGAACAATGTAGCTTCGTTTGAGCTGAAAAGTGACTGCGTTTACCTGAAACGAAGTCTTGCTTGTAGGAAGACACAGAGCCTGGCATTTAACTCCGTTTCTGAAGGGAAACACACAGCACACTTCTCATCCATGAAACACACTCTGCTTTAGAGCAAGAAGCACGCTCTTGCTTTCTAGAGTCTCTAATACAGGCGGGAAACGTGAGAGTGCTCAGAACAAAAGAACTGTGTTTCCTACACACACGGACCATATCTAGTTCAACTCTGCTTCTGAAACTGATACAAACCACAGGTCCTCTAACATCCAATGCGTTTCAGTTAAGAGCGAGAAACGTGTGAGCTTCGTGAACATGTAGCTTCGTTTGAGCTGAAAAGTGACTGCGTTTACCTGAAACGAAGTCTTGCTTGTAGGAAGACACAGAGCCTGGCATTTAACTCCGTTTCTGAAGGGAAACACACAGCACAGTTCTCATCCATGAAACACACTCTGCTTTAGAGCAAGAAGCACGCTCTTGCTTTCTAGAGTCTCTAATAAGGCGGGAAACGTGAGAGTGCTCAGAACAAAAGAACTGTGTTTCCTACACACACGGACCATATCTAGTTCAACTCTGCTTCTGAAACTGATACAAACCACAGGTCCTCTAACATCCAATGCTTTCAGTTAAGAGCGAGAAACGTGTGAGCTTCGTGAACAATGTAGCTTCGTTTGAGCTGAAAAGTGACTGCGTTTACCTGAAACGAAGTCTTGCTTGTAGGAAGACACAGAGCCTGGGCATTTAACTCCGTTTCTGAAGGGAAACACACAGCACACTTCTCATCCATGAAACACACTCTGCTTTAGAGCAAGAAGCACGCTCTTGCTTTCTAGAGTCTCTAATAAGGCGGGAAACGTGAGGTGCTCAGAACAAAAGAACTGTGTTTCCTACACACACGGACCATATCTAGTTCAACTCTGCTTCTGAAACTGATACAAACCACAGGCCCTCTAACATCCAATGCTTTCAGTTAAGAGCGAGAAACGTGTGAGCTTCGTGAAGGATGTAGCTTCTTTGAGCTGAAAAGTGACTGCGTTTACCTGAAACGAAGTCTTGCTTGTAGGAAGACACAGAGCCTGGGCATTTAACTCCATTTCTGAAGGGAAACACACAGCCACAGTTCTCATCATGAAACACATCTGCTTTAGAGCAAGAAGCACGCTCTTGCTTTCTAGAGTCTCTAATAAGCAGGAAACGTGAGTGTGCTCAGAACAAAAGAACTGTGTTTCCTACACATACGGACCATATCTAGTTCAACTCTGCTTCTGAAACTGATACAAACCACAGGTCCCTCTAACATCCAATGCTTTTCAGTTAAGAGCGAGAAACGTGTGAGCTTCGTGAACGATGTAGCTTCCTTTGAGCTGAAAGTGACTGCGTTACCTGAAACGAAGTCTTGCTTGTAGGAAGACACAGAGCCTGGCATTTAACTCCGTTTCTGAAGGGAAACACACAGCACAGTTCTCATCCATGAAACACACTCTGCTTTAGAGCAAGAAGCACGCTCTTGCTTTCTAGAGTCTCTAATACAGCAGGAAACGTGAGTGTGCTCAGAACAAAAGAACTGTGTTTCCTACACACACGGACCATATCTAGTTCAACTCTGCTTCTGAAACTGATACAAACCACAGGTCCTCTAACATCCAATGCTTTTCAGTTAAGAGCGAGAAACGTGTGAGCTTCGTGAACGATGTAGCTTCGTTTGAGCTGAAAAGTGACTGCGTTTACCTGAAACGAAGTCTTGCTTGTAGGAAGACACAGAGCCTGGCATTTAACTCCGTTTCTGAAGGGAAACACACAGCACACTTCTCATCCATGAAACACACTCTGCTTTAGAGCAAGAAGCACGCTCTTGCTTTCTAGAGTCTCTAATAAGCGGGAAACGTGAGTGTGCTCAGAACAAAAGAACTGTGTTTCCTACACACACGACCATATCTAGTTCAACTCTGCTTCTGAAACTGATACAAACCACAGGCCCTCTAACATCCAATGCGTTTTCAGTTAAGAGCGAGAAACGTGTGAGCTTCGTGTACAATATAGCTTCCTTTGAGCTGAAAAGTGACTGCGTTTACCTGAAACGAAGTCTTGCTTGTAGGAAGACACAGAGCCTGGCATTTAACTCCGTTTCTGAAGGGAAACACACAGCACACTTCTCATCCATGAAACACACTCTGCTTTAGAGCAAGAAGCACGCTCTTGCTTTCTAGAGTCTCTAATAAGGCGGGAAACGTGAGGTGCTCAGAACAAAAGAACTGTGTTTCCTACACACACGGACCATATCTAGTTCAACTCTGCTTCTGAAACTGATACAAACCACAGGCCCTCTAACATCCAATGCGTTTTCAGTTAAGAGCGAGAAACGTGTGAGCTTCGTGTACATATAGCTTCGTTTGAGCTGAAAAGTGACTGCGTTTACCTGAAACGAAGTCTTGCTTGTAGGAAGACACAGAGCCTGGCATTTAACTCCGTTTCTGAAGGGAAACACACAGCACAGTTCTCATCCATGAAACACACTCTGCTTTAGAGCAAGAAGCACGCTCTTGCTTTCTAGAGTCTCTAATAAGCGGGAAACGTGAGTGTGCTCAGAACAAAAGAACTGTGTTTCCTACACACACGGACCATATCTAGTTCAACTCTGCTTCTGAAACTGATACAAACCACAGGCCCTCTAACATCCAATGCTTTTCAGTTAAGAGCGAGAAACGTGTGAGCTTCGTGAAGATATAGCTTCGTTTGAGCTGAAAAGTGACTGCGTTTACCTGAAACGAAGTCTTGCTTGTAGGAAGACACAGAGCCTGGCATTTAACTCCGTTTCTGAAGGGAAACACACAGCACACTTCTCATCCATGAAACACACTCTGCTTTAGAGCAAGAAGCACGCTCTTGCTTTCTAGAGTCTCTAATAAGGCGGGAAACGTGAGTGTGCTCAGAACAAAAGAACTGTGTTTCCTACACACACGGACCATATCTAGTTCGAACTCTGCTTCTGAAAACTGATACAAACCACAGGCCCTCTAACATCCAATGCTTTTCAGTTAAGAGCGAGAAACGTGTGAGCTTCCGTGAACGATGTAGCTTCGTTTGAGCTGAAAAGTGACTGCGTTTACCTGAAACGAAGTCTTGCTTGTAGGAAGACACAGAGCCTGGGCATTTAACTCCGTTTCTGAAGGGAAACACACAGCACACTTCTCATCCATGAAACACACTCTGCTTTAGAGCAAGAAGCACGCTCTTGCTTTCTAGAGTCTCTAAGTAAGGCGGGAAACGTGAGTGTGCTCAGAACAAAAGAACTGTGTTTCCTACACACACGACCATATCTAGTTCAACTCTGCTTCTGAAACTGATACAACCACAGGCCCTCTAACATCCAATGCTTTTCAGTTTAAGAGCGAGAAACGTGTGAGCTTCGTGAACGATGTAGGTTCGTTTGAGCTGGAAAAGTGACTGCTGTTACCTGAACGAAGTCTTGCTTGTAGGAAGGACACAGAGCCTGGGATTTAACTCCGTTTCTGAAGGGAAACACACAGCACAGTTCTCATCCATGAAACACACTCTGCTTTAGAGCAAGAAGCACGCTCTTGCTTTCTAGAGTCTCTAATACAGCAGGAAACGTGAGTGTGCTCAGAACAAAAGAACTGTGTTTCCTACACATACGGACCATATCTAGTTCAACTCTGCTTCTGAAACTGATACAAACCACAGGTCCTCTAACATCCAATGCTTTCAGTTAAGAGCAAGAAACGTGTGAGCTTCGTGAACGATGTAGCTTCCTTTGAGCTTGAAAAGTGACTGTGTTACCTGAAACGAAGTCTTGCTTGTAGGAAGACACAGAGCCTGGGATTTAACTCCATTTCTGAAGGGAAACACACAGCACAGTTCTCATCCATGAAACACACTCTGCTTTAGAGCAAGAAGCACGCTCTTGCTTTCTAGAGTCTCTAAGACTGCAGGGAAACGTGAGTGTGCTCAGAACAAAAGAACTGTGTTTCCTACACATACGGACCATATCTAGTTCAACTCTGCTCTGAAACTGATACAAACACAGGTCCTCTAATATCCAATGCTTTTCAGTAAGAGCGAGAAACGTGTGAGCTTCGTGAATGTGTAGCTTCTTTGAGCTGAAAAGTGACTGTGTTTACTGAAACGAAGTCTTGCTTGTAGGAAGACACAGAGCGGCGATTTAACTCCATTTCTGAAGAAAACACCACGCACAGTTCTCATCCATGAAACAACAACCTCGTCTCCGCCGTTTTCTTTTTAGAAGCACAAGGAGTGACGGCAGGCACTCGAGGCGCTTGGCTCTGATTTGTTGGCTATCAGTTTTCTTCGCTAAAATGCGAGTCCTCTAGAAGATATCGAAAGCAAGTGGATAGAAGTCCCGGTTGAGTGGTTGTGTCTGCTGAGACAAAGAAACACCGGGGTAATCCCGTTTGTTTTCTTGGTCTTCTTGAGCAACTCACGACACATTTTCCTGACTTAATTAGAGACTCTCGAAGAAAGCAGAGAGCGTAGGCTTCTTGCTCTAAAATGAGTGTGTTTCATGATGAGATACTTTTCCGAAAGCTTGTGCTGTCGTCTTCAACATTTCAGATGAATAATGGCACGTCTGAAATTACCACACATCAATCAGACTGCTGGTTCCTTTCTAACCCTACGTCCTAGCTAAGACTTTTCGTTTTTTCAGTATGTCCACAACACAAGGTACGAACGATGTTATCGAGGTGGGTGAGCTTGGTCGGTCAAATAGGAAGATTGTGTAAGCTATTCTTTGAGCTTCGTGAACAAAGTCGAATTGTGATTTCCTCGAAAATGCC
>NW_023411306.1:0-12798 GCF_903995425.1 Onychomys torridus
TTTTACTTAATCCATAAATTGTTACTATCCAAAAGTTAATTGAAGCTAACAACATTGTTTCTCTCTATGTATGTTTGTGTACCCAAGTCAATTAAAATAGTAGAATAATCCCATTCAGTGATGATCACTACAAATCTCAGGCAGGGATTTACCTTATACTAAGTGATTGGAAATATCTACTTCAGCAAGGTAACAAGAATCCACAACAGGTTTAAGAAGCTGTACTTTAGATGATGTTTACTTTCTCTTATGAAATCCTTTAAGAAAATATATTTCAGGCCACATGTCAAAAACACATTTCATTTCATTCTCTAAAAGTACAAAATTAAATATTCTTATAATGGAGGTTCAGATTTAAGATAATTTCTCAAGGTCATAGCTTCATGCTTTCAATAGGTTAGTTACTTTCTCTGAAGCTGTGATAAAATTACACCAACAATTTATGGGAGAGAAGAGTTATTTGAGGTCATAGTTGGAGCACTGAGTTCTTCATGTCAGGAAAAAAACAGAAACAGGAGCTGTAGGCAGCAGCAAGTCAAGAAGGCTTGTGTTTAACCCACTTTCTTGGTTCATTCAGTGCAAATCCCAAGGCACAGCATGAGCCTACCATGTTTAAGGTTTGTTTTCCTACTTTAACTAACCTACAAAGAAATCTCCCACAGCTATGCCCTAAGGCAAACATTATACATAATCCTTCACATATGTGCTCAGAAGTGTCTCATTGGTGCTTCTAGATTCTGTCATGTTAATAGTCAGCGTTAACTCTCACAGCATGTAAGATTGGTTTTAGTAATTTGAGGAACTGCCCAGTCAAAATTTGTTCTAAAAATCAAATTTTGTGTCATAGTGTAGAAGACTCATATTTGTTCATGGCGTTTGAACTCAGGATTTCCTCATTTTCCCACATTGTCATTGTTATTTTGGTCTCTGTCAAATTCAATAAATAACAAGATGAAGGTTGGCTTGTTTGCCATTAATGGAATCAATCAGCTGAGCCCTCACAACAAGAGTTGAACTATTTTAAGGGTGCATACATGTAACCATGCCATAGTAAGTTATGTTCTCTCATTACTATTAACAAAAAAAAAAAATTGATGAAAGCAAGTTAAAGAAGGAAAGAACTAATTTAATGGCAGCATTTAAAAAAAGACAGCTGGGTGGTGGTGGTGCAATGCCTTCAATCCCAGCCACTCAGGAGACAAAGCCAGGCAAATTCTTTGTGAGTTTGAATCCAGCCCTGGTCTACAAAAGTGAGAATCCGGACAGGCTCCAACAAGCTACACAGATTACACAGGAGAAACCCTGTCTCAAAAAAAAAAAGAAAGAAGACATAATATCTATCATGTGTTAGACTCTAGGGAGGCAGAGGAGAGGATTGAGGAAGAAGGATGCAGAGATGTAGCATCCATTATGGTAAAGGCTTTATTAAGAGTTGTTAACACCACAGACAGCACCAGGAGAGAGAGAAAGAAGGAAGGGATGATGGAATGGAATGGAGGGAGAGGGAAGAGAGAGAGAGAGAGAGAGAGAGAGAGAGAGAGAGAGAGAGAGAGAGAGAGATTTCAGTCTCTGCCTCACAAGCAAAACTGGGTACCTACTCCTAAGTGTTCCTTAGGGAGAAAGATGTCTTAAACCTTAAATGTTCTACACCTTAAAAAAGCAGGCTTGTTTGGTATGTCATCTACGCTATGTGTCTGCCATCAGGTGTCTTCCATTTCAAGAAGGCAGTCAGAGCCAGAGGATTGGACTCTTTGTCAGAGCTCTGCACAGCTTGTCAATCCATCCTAGCAGCACGCAGAGGGGAGAGAGATTGCAGAGGAGTGTGGCATGATCTGTGAGGCAGAGACACCAAGAGGATCTAGTGCGTAATATTTCCAGTATTATAGTTTGTATTAAAAACAACTTCGTAAGAATGCATGGAAAATAGATAAGGAAAGGGTTTATGGGATTAGTGAGACTCAAAATTCATGTGACTTTTCCCTGCCGAATAGCAGTACTATTGGGCTGGAGAGGGTGTAGCCCCATCTCATCCTGTGATAGATAGTGTGGCATTGGCTCTGAGAAAAAAAATCTGATGATTGTGGGTTGGTATAATGTGACAGATAAAGCACTAGATCATCTTGGGTTCTGTTAATCCATTAAACAGACATTTATTATCTAATTCTGTATGTGACCTAACTTGCTTGTGATTATTATGTAACTAAATTTTAATGTGTTAACAGATACCCAGCCTCTACTAGCTCCAAGCTGAGAAAGCCATCATATAGCATATGAGTCCTGAACATAACTTTTTCTGCTTTGATATAACTCCCTTATTTGATGTTTCTACCAATGCATTTGACAAATACACACCCACAACCTGTGGATTTACTATTTCCTTTGCTATCATGCTATACAAAATTCATGAACTGTGGACTCTCAGATGTGCTAGTTCACATACAGAGTAGATGAGAGATTGAGTTTCTTCCATTGGGCAAGAAATATACTAGACCACATGATTCTATGTGAAGATGGCTCAGAAACACTACTCAGAAACAAAACAAGTAAAATTTTTCTTTCTTTTCCTAAATCATTATCTAGAAGAAATTCTTAAGAAGTACTTTGATGTATTCATTATTTACAAACACAATGAAGAAGTATGACAGAGTATTACATTGTTCAAACTTTTACATGGAATCTGTTTTCAAATTCTGTGGGATAAAATAATCTCTGCTGTGCCTCTTGTTTTGTAAAAGGCTATGAGCTCTCAATCTGTAAACCTTCTCAAGTTCTTTGTCCTTGAGTTATCCTGTATATTTAGAAGTCTTATGGATAGACAGTTTCTAATTATTTTTGAACACATTTAAATAATTATCCTGGTGACAAAATATCATACTTCCACCAGCTCAATCCATGTAAATGTGTAGAGGGATGTTTCACTGTGTCCAGCATGGCCCGTCAGTCAGGACTAATCTCTCCCATCCATGGTTATATTAATTACAATCTGTATTGTCTATGGCTTTAACTTCTTGCTAGCTAGCTCTTTCATCTTAAATTAACTCACTTCTATAAATGTATATGTTGCCACATGGCACATGACACATGTCTGCTGGCATCTTGTTACTCCTTGGTTGGTGGCTAGCGTCTCTCCCAACTCTGCCCTTCTTCTCTCTGTATATCTGCTTGGATTTCCTGACTGACTGTAAGTTTTCTTGCCATAGACCAAACAGCTTTATTTATCATCCAATGGGAGCCACACATGTTCACAGAATATAGAAAGACATCCTACAGAACTAATGTTCAATATAACACAGAATCATCAATAGCCCCCGTTTGTGTTGTGTTGTTATATCTTGGAGAAAAATAGCTGTAAAACACAGGGTTGCCATTCTCCTCTCTGGTATTGATGTGAGTGCCCAAGCCTGTATTGTTGTGGCTGCTGCTGTCTTAGTATGGAAGAACTGTGTGCATCATGTCCTCCCAGAGACCATTACTCTTATTCTGAAGTCCTTCATTCCACTGCAGTATGGACTGTACTGGTCTTCTCCAAACACAGGTGTCTTTTGACCATTTTTTCTTTTTCTTTTTTTAAAGATGTATTTATTTATCATGTATACAGTGTTCTGTTTGCATGTATCCCTGTAAGCCAGAAGAGGGAGCCAGATCTTATTACAGATGGTTGTGAGCCATGTGGTTGCTGGGAATTGAACTCAGGACCTCTGGAAGAACAGCCAATGTTCTTAACCTCTGAGCCATCTCTCCAGCCCCAACCCTTTTTTCATAACAGATTTTCTTAACTCTCTTTGGCTTTGCATACTGTTGCCCTTCCCCCAGTGGGCTGGCATGTTGTTCCCTAGGGAGGACCCTTCCTTCTATTTCCTTTCCTCTACTTGTAACCTGACAGATAAAGACCTCTCAGCTACACTGCACAAGATGAGGTGCCCAAGCCAGCTCCTGGGACTCCTGATGCTTTGGATCCTTGGTAAGTGAAATGAGAAATGGGAATGAGTGGTTGTGTCATTATTTCTTAACTCTTCACATTCAGTGGATGTTCTGTGTACATGTGAAATGTGTGGGGCATTCCACTTGGAAGGAATATGCGAAGGGTAGATAGATCTATTGAGGTAAAGGATATTTCAAAAGGATCCAGGGTACATCTTCTGGGATATACACTGGCACTAGTAGATGGTGATAGCTATCATGGAAGACATCTAGAGGCCATCTTCATTTTTAAACACTTTAAAAAAATATGTCAGTAGTCTACAGTGGAGGTATCATTGTGGATTTCTGGGGACCTCTCTAGCACTTTGCTTCTTCCTATTCTCATGTGGTCTTCATTTATCATGGTCTGTTATTCTTTGTTCTCCCTTTCTGTTCTTGATCCAGCTGGGATTTCCCGCTCCCCTAAGCTCTCTTTCCCTTGAATCTTGCCCTTCATTACCCCCACTCATGTCCAGGTTGTTCATGTAGATCTCATCCATTTCTCTGTCATTGGGCGATCCCTGTGTCTTTCTTAGGGTCCTGTTTTCTAGGTAGCCTCCCTGGAGTTGTGAGTAGCAGTCTAGTCATCCTTGGTTTTATATCTAGTATCCTACTATGAGTGAGTACATACCATGTTTGTCCTTCTGAGTTTGGGTTACCTCACTCAGGGTGATTTTTTTCTATATCCATCCATTTTCCTGCAAACCACATGATGTCATTGTTTTTCTCTGCTGAGTAGTACTCAATTGTGTATACATTTTCTCTACTGGCAATGGTTGAGAGAAAGCCCGAACTGACCTAGTCTGGTGATCGGATGGCCAAACACCCTAACTGTCATGCTAGAGCTCTCATCCAATAACTGATGGAATTGGATGCAGAGACCCTTGGCCAGGCCCTAGATGGAGCTCCAGGAGGAGTCCAATTGGCGAGAAAGAGAAGGGATTGTATGCGCGAGAATTGTTGAGACCAAGATTGAAAAAAGCACAGGGACAAATAGCCAAACTAATGGAAACACATGAATTATGAACCAAAAGCTGTGGAGCCCCCAACTGGATCAGGCCCTCTGAATAAGTGAGACAACTGAATAGCTTGACCTGTTTGGGAGACACCCAGGCAGTGGGACCCGACCTGTCCTTAGTGCATGAGCTGGCTGTTTGGAACCTGGGGCTTATGTGGGGACACTTTGCTCAGCCTGGAAAGAGGGGTCTGGACCTGCCTGTACTGAATCTTCCAGGTTTAGCTGAATCCCCAGGGAAGTCTTTGCCCTGGAGGAGATAGGAATGGGGGGTGGGCTGGGGGGGAGGGGAGGGGGGAGGGAGGATGGTGAAGACAGGGGAATTAATGGCTGATATGTAAAATTAAAACACAAATATCTATATAAAAATAAAATTTGAAATAAAAATTAAAAATTATTGCATTATCAACGACTAAAGATATAAAGGAAGAAAATAATGAAAGAAAAATCATAAACTATCTTGATTTGTTTGTATCTAACTGTATGTATTTCCTTTTTTATAATTTTAGAAACCAGTAGGAGATGTGCTAACCCAGAATCCACTGTTGCTATCCATTACCCTTGGACAGGCAGCTTCGCTCACCAGCAGCATTGGTCAGAGCCGGCTACCCAGTAGTGTAAACACCTATTTGGCACCTGCAGAGACAAGGCATGTCTCCCCAACTCCTGATCTATAAGGTTTCCACCCAATTTTCTGAGGACCTATATTGGTGAAACGTTGGGCGCCAGATATTGGTGAAATTATTAAGGCCACTCCACGTAGTTAAAAGGGAGGTTTATTTTGTGGGGTAACTTACAAATGAAGGGGTAGGTTGCAGGGTCTGACAAAGGTATAGGGTAGTCCGGCGGTGTTCTCTGGAGAACTCTACTGGGTCCACCTCTAGCGTCTGGTGTCCCGGAACCAAGAGAGCCACCTCCTCCTGCTCCTCGGTCTTCCGCTCCCTCCTCTGCCCCGCCTTGTGGGCGTGATCATTACTGAAGCCTCAATGGAGGTTGGAACTTCCAGGCCAATGCTGGGATGGCTATCCACTACAGACCTAGGCAAATGTGAGAGCAGTAGGGCAGGGACAGATTTCACACTCAAAATCAGCAGGGTAGAGCCTGGGGAATCTGAGGATTTATTGTTGTTTTCAAGGTATACATCTTCCTCTGATTGGGGTATCCTTCTAAATAAAAACCTCTGTGTTTGGATGGGTCATCTGCCCCCATATGTTTCTCTGAAGAGCACCACAGCAGAGTACCACAGCACCTTCAGACGCCTATAAGAGGTGAAGTATGATCATTCTGGAGGACAGGTTACAGCTGCTGCATTTTCCAGGTTGCCTGGCAGTAACATGGTTTCTCTGTCAATTGTTACCCTGTTGGCATGTCACAAGCAGTAACAAAGTACAATGGTGCCAAGTGACTTTCAGAACAACCAGGAAGAAGGAAAGGATAGCAGAGTGGTGAGATTTCCTAACAGTTCCCAACTTGTGTACATGTACAGTTTAAAACCATCCATGCATATTAGCCACTTATATGAGGTTATAGATGATTCAGGGCACTCAAAACATGTATTTTAAACAGTGTTTGTGTGTGTACATGTGAGTGTGTGTGTGTAAGCCTAAGCACAAATGGAGAGAGTTGATTCTTTCCTTCTGACATAGGGATTCCAGTGGCCAAACTAATCAGAATTGGAGATAGGTGATTTTACTCACTAAGCCTTCTTGCCAGCTGTCAAACTCAAATGTTAACTTTATAAGTCATTTTTTATTATTAGTAGTATATTATTGTATTCTTAGAAGTTGAGTAGTCTGGTAAGTAATTTGTATACATGCTGTGGGACAACTTTGTTGCTAAGACTTCCTCCTTGAGGTAGAAAGGTTGTAAGGGCTAGAGGTGGTAGGTGACTTCAAAGAAACAGATTTATCCAGGCACAACATGACTGACATACATATGAACTCACAAAGCTATAGTGCACACAAACCTGCATGGCTTCAAACCAAACAAAATACTAGCAGGGATAAGGGGAAGTGGACACAAAATCCCATCCATAACCAAGAAGCTGTTGACAGTTACCTGCTGACAAAGGGCAAACCAGTTTTTCCAATAAAGTGTCATGATCTTCAATGTAATGTCATAATCATATATTGGACAAATAAAATTCATTCCATCAATTGTAATTAATTTTTTCTAAAACTTTCCTCAAGTTACTTTCATAAAGTTTTATTAAAAATGAAGTGAAAAATAGTTTTCTCTCTACTCATGATTCTCATTTCCATATTCTATTAACTACTTTCTTCTCCAATTTGGAAGAGGCACAACATTGGATTCTCCTGTCTTCAAGCCATCAAAAGAGAAAACTTCTGTCCATCTTGTTTTTCATATTACAGGATAGACTGTGGTAAAAATTGTTCAAAAGCAAAAGCCTAGTGTCAAAAGTATCAGTTATAGCATGCTGAAATAAAATGGCTATTATGTGAATTCCAAAGTTGGATTTGAATGTCAGATTTGGACAGCATAGAAACATGTGCCTTATTCAAAATAATTGGAATAAATGAACAGTAATACAAAACTAGATTAATTTCAAGGAAATTAAAGAGTTTAAAGTCTTTGGTTGAACGTAGTAAAGACAACATGCAATGCACATGTGGGAGTCAATTGTTCTCACACTCAGACTGAGACTCAAATTTGATGCTGAAGCAGGTGAGTCAGTGATGAGTGATGAATCTGAAGTAAACTGAGGTGTATTTCCAGTGAAGAATCCCAGATTTAAAGGTTATTTATTGTAACTGTAAGCTCTGGGACAGGTGACACATCACAAGGAACGTGGCACTGTGGTGACTGTGGTCACAGTAACCTTCACTTTCAGTCTCTTGTCACTCAATTCCTGAGAAGGAACAATGGCCATCTCCATTACTCCATGTACACTTTATAGGCGTACTATATTTTGCCTTCATACTGTAATTGTACTGTATCTATGAATTGTTTAGACATGCTTAAATCTATAGTTACATACATTGTTTTATTACTAAGTCCAATAGTTCTTCTCTATAGATGCTATGCTTAGGAACAATGACATATAACATGAGCCTGGGTAGGTAGAGAGCTTCATAATCTAGGCTTATATATGTTCTCTGAGATAGCTGCACAATTACAAAACCATCTTATGATGCATTTGACGGAATTCATTTCTAATATTAATCAAAGTATGAATGTATACTGATATTTCTATAATTCATTGTGTGGTTTATTCCAGAAATTCTTTATCCTCTGTTTGCCTATTCTGAATAATATTGATGTGAAGAGTGAGGTGCAAACTTTGACACGGATTTCAGACTTGAGTTCTCCTGAAAATATACATCACTGTGGAATTGGTCAGCCAAGTGGCAGGCATATCCCTGGGCTCTTCATTAGGTCCCATGTTTTCTGTGAGCCCTACCTCATTTCCATGAACATTAACAATTTATGATTTCTCCACAGGTACAATGTTTGAATTTTTTTCCATTATCATCTTTATTTCCGTGAAGTAATATTTTATTATGGTATTGATTCTGAATCCCTTATATATTGAATATCAATCTGCCAACGTATTACAATGACGACAAAGCTTTTCTTTTATGGGTTGACAGTAGTGACCTCCACCACCATCATTTTTTGCTCATGTTTCATAATTCACTGCCATAGTGCAATCTTATATACCCAGTCTCCACTCTCTTTCTATGTTTCCAGTGGTTAGTGCTGCCATCATCTTCAATCCAATCAAAATACAAGCTGACAATTGTACCAGAAATAAATGGATCAGGCTCTAAATATTCACATATAAATTTCTGTAGGCTTTCTCTGAAACCTTCTCATGGTTAGTGGAAGAAAGACTATGGCATATTACATATTCAAACAGCATGGTAGGGTCTCTGCAGGGAATCAAAGCCCACCTAAAGAGAAATGGAACCTGGTTCTAAAGACTGGCAAGGTTGACAACAATAGACTACAGCCAAGCTCTCTGATTCCCGTGCAAAGAAGACAGTGAGGACCAGGATGTGCATGGTGCCAATACCTTAAGAACATCATTTTATCTTATCTCATTTCCCTGGTGAGAGCTCCCATCTTCAATGTCCCTGTAGAGCACTGGTCAGTTTCCGTGGGTATTTAGGGAGCTGCTGTAAAGCTGACACTAGATTCATACATCACATGTTTGCAGAAAAGAGACTAATGGGAATGGGGAGAAAATGGAGTTCAGAGGAGATATGGTATAAAATAACCTCAAAGATAATATGTGCATGAATGACAATTTAGCAAATTATCCTTAAATGTTGTTTTGTCCCTGTTGTCAAATTTCACCCTATCTTCTATTTTTAGGCCTATGTATTCTTTTGGTTAGATTTAATATGTCTCACAGAATGGCTGTTTCTAAGATTTGTTGATCATATCCCTGAGTGGTTATCTTGGGAGAAACAAATATCAAAAATCTTCGTAAGCTTTTACTAAATAAAATCCTTTTTGTGTCAATATGAGAGGGTGTGTGTGTTTTTTACTTCTGTAGGTTAAGAGCAGTCCATATAGATTTTCCATATGATTTCCAAAGATTGTCCAATACATGCATCTCTGATGCTGCCTTAAAAGCAGTTGCCTTTTGTACCCTGTACCCTCATCACTAATCCAGAATTTCATGCTGATGTCCTTTTTGTCCAGTGCAGAAGACAAGAAGACATCTTACATTGTTTTTCTCAATAAGGTGGTCCTTATTAATATTTGGCTTTTCTCAAGAAGCTGCATATGTGTGAACATTGCATATCCACCCCCAACCCCCGGAGATCCATCCATGCAAGTCTGATACCAGCTGGGATGTTCGCTGAAGCTACCACCTCGTGCGTCCTCCCATCCTTGCCCTCTGTGAAGAACATATCCAGTGTTTCTCTAGTTCTTTCCTCCATCCTGAGACGCTCCACTTGTGTCAGGCTGCACATATACATGTTTCAAACAACTGAAATGAATTATTACCCTTAGAAAACCCTTAAATTATGCTGATAATTTATTCTTACATGTCCAGGAACACATCCAGAAGCCAAGGGAGATGGGATGGTCTGGCCCATCTCCTGTTATTCTATGTGCAAGAAGGCTGATTCTCCTCCAAGTGAACTTTTAGGGAGAATCTCCTATTTACCATCTTATGCTTATATATAACATCTGTGCTATTATTGCAGTTCACATCATCAAAGATACCAGAGAGATTTCACTCAGCAACTAATGAAGCAGATGCAGAGTCCCAAAGCCAAACATTAGGCATATCCCTGGTAGTCCTGTGGAGCAAAGCTAATGGAGATTCATTGTTTTGATAAAAAAGAGGCTACACAGTCTTCTCTGTGACTGTCTTCTCAGGAATTTTTAAACTTTAATATTTTTCTTTTAGTCATGTACCCATTTCTTCAATTGTATCTCTATTTCTGAGCTTCTCTCCTCCATCTCTTATATTCTGTTGGTGAATGTTGTGCCTATAGTTCCAATTTTAATTCCTAAATATTTCATTCCAGGATTTACTCAGTTTTTGTCTTCTTTATTGCTTCTATTCCCATTTTATGGTCTTGAACAGTTTTATTTATTTTCCTCCTATTGTTTATTTGTTCTTGGCTTTTCTTAAGAGATGTATTCATTTCCTTGAATTATTTGTTTAGGTTTTCTTTGAGAGCTCTTTAATTTCTTCTTTAAATAACACTATTAACTTCATATAGCTGGTTTTAAGGAGTTTACCTTGTGTGTCAGCTATGTTGGAATATTCAGAGCCTGCTGTTGTAGGACAGCTGTTCTCTGGTGGTGACATAGTGCCCTGGCTGTTATTGATTGTGTTCTATAGCTGGCATCTAGGCATCTGGGTTTGGGGTGATTATATGTCTAGGTGATAGTTTTAGGATTTGTCTTGATTGGGTGGGAATTTTATTCCTTGATTCTGTTTTTTTCTGGATTTTCAGAGTGTGTGTTGGCTGAGTGTTGCCTGTTTTACTAGTCTGCTAGGCTTTTGTGTTCAAGATGTAGAGGGTAACAGGGGGATACTTGCTGGGTTTGGAGGCTGGAGGAAGATGAATTCAAGGGAAGCTGATCTTCAGACCTAAACTACAGCACCCACCATAATATCTGCATAGTGTTCCATAGTGAGGTACATCCCTTGCCGGCCAGAGATAAAAATTCATCAGTAATCTTGCCTTCATTCTTCAGTTTCATAAGTTCATCTTCTCACAATGAAGTACCCTCTTCAGTTCCTAGGGCTGCTAATACTATGGATTCCTGGTAAGGAGAGAAAGAGGACACAGTAGGAGAATGGAGGGAGGATGAGCTCTAGGATACCTGCTGTTCAAGTCTTTATTGTCCACATATGAAATGGAAGGTCTTGTCCTCTAGGATGCAAATGTGTGAGGTTTAGAGCTCTGAAGTGGAATGTCAGATGAGACAGTATCTGTGATACTGGGAAGACTTTGACACAGATGGAATTGAAAGGTGTGGTCTACAATATCAGAGAACCTCTTTAGAATGATATACTAACATGTTTTTTAAAAAATGTGTTTGTATACAGACAAAATTTTTCCCCACAATATGTGAAGTTCTCTCCATGAAATACATAATATGAAGACAATCTTAAATGTTGCTGATAAATTTTCCAAATTATTTTGTACTTCTCTCTTATTATTCTAACTTCCATTAGTGATGCTATGATATTCAAGAGTCCACTCCCACTGATGATCACCCATGAATGGACAGCCTCCATCTCCTGCTGGTCTACTCAGAGCCCTCTAGATAGTGATGGTGACACCACTTTGAACTGGTAGTAGAAGAGGATGGGCCAATTCTGTGGTGTGTGGTATGTTGTGTGTTTGTGTGTAAGTTTATGTAGTATTGTTTTATATATAACAATGATAGAAGGATCAGCAGTAAGAGCACTCTCTGTTCTTCAGAGGACATAGGTTCAGTTCCTAGCTCACACATGGACACTCACAAACATCTGTAACTCCAGTTCCAGGGATCTAATGCTATCTTCTTTGTCTTAATGTATCACTTTGGGGGAAATTTTCATGGGCTGCTGGGAATGTGTATTTCTTTACTTTTTAGATGTTTAGAATATTTTTGTCAGTTCAATTCATGTTACATAACATTTGGATTGTTAGTAACTTCTGGTAAAAGAATATTATGCATCATAAAAACCAAGTGTGATGCAATGCTATGAACTAATTAATTGTTAGTTTTAAGTCATAGATGTTGCTAAAATTCATACTTATTAAAAAAGAGTAACAAAGACTATACCATTGTACCCATCTTCAGCTGAATCAAAACTAGTACATCAGGGCTTCATCCTAAATACATTTCCAAAAGAAAGATTTTCATCATGAAAACTAAAAATACAATTAACATAAGTGGCAGTTCTATCATAGTAATATATTTCAAACTGTGGGCAAAATAATCACTAAAAATGATCATAAAAGTATATTTTTCAGAGGGAACACAATAATTCCTAACCTTAAAAAGAACCCTTTAAGTAACCCAGAGAATCAAAAATAAAAATAAAACAAATTGAGATAAAAACAATATGTTATACACACAAAACATGCTATGTTTCTCTTGGGACAAGTAACACATTTGAAGGTTGGATCACACCAAGCAAGAAAGAAGTTTATTGGTGTCTGTGTCCTGTGGGTGAATATGTACAGCAAAAGTTCAGTAATAAACTCAAACATCCTCTGGCTCTGCTCTGCCAAATTCACTGTGAAAAAGAAAATGTCTCTGGCCCACTGCCAATGAATTTGTCAGAACTACATATTCCTGTTTAGAAGCCTCATAGATAAAGAACTGTAATAACT
>NW_023411307.1:0-12615 GCF_903995425.1 Onychomys torridus
GAAGACAATATTAATGAGGAATTATCTAAGATCTGGTTCGCCGTTAGCCATGTCTATGGGAGGGAGATTGTCTTGATTGTTAATGGATGTAGAAAGACACAACCATTGTGGGTAGTACCACTCCTTAGGGAGTCCTGAACATAGTAGAGGAAAAAAGAATTATTATATTAGCTGTATTAGCTGAGAGAAAACAAGCAGGCCTGAGTTTGCTCTTTCACTGCTCCTGACATGGGGAGCGATGTGATTAACTGCTTGAATTCCTGCCTTGACTTTGCCAAAATGATGACAATAACTTGGAATTGTAAGCCAAATAAACCTCTTCCTCGCTGTGGTTTTTGCTTTTCTTTGGTCAGGGTATTTGTCATAGCAACAGAAGTGAAACAGAGACAAGGTCTTTCAAACTCTAGGTCTACAAATGCAATATAGCACAGTCAAGCTACTCTAGGAAACAATGCACACTTAACTTTCACTTGGAGATTTTACAGTTCATATTAACTTATTGGAGACTGAAAAAAAGTTAGGAAACAGTAAGGAAACTTGTTTTTTTTTTTAAATGTTTCCAAAACAACATGGGATTTTTCTAAACAAATGCCATAAAAGATTTCTTTTCCCACATAGTTCATTATATCTTATACCATCAAGTTTTAAAGAATGTATTTCAAGAAATGCTATTTCAGACAAATCCATGGATGGCAAGCCCACAGAGTATTACTAGATAGTGGATATCAAAAGCTGATCTTTACCATATGAGGACACTGTTGTAGAGGACAACTGTACCATTATACTATGTCTGCTGCTTCTGTTTTTAGGAACATAAGAGCAGAACTAAATGGATTACAATTTTAGCTTGTGGAAATCTTTATTAGAGTCTAAAGAAGGAAACTACAGAAAGAGGTGATAAAGGTAAACAGAGATGATTTTAAAACCTCTAAGAAGAATGATCAATAAGATGATGAAGGAGGTGGGGTGACAGTCTGGAGAACACAGGGAGAAGGTACTAGATAATCATTGTAAGTCTTTACTAATAGACTTTTCCCAGTGGGTAACAATCTTTACCCTCGCTGAGATAAAATAAGATTTGGTCTTAAACTACAGAGTAGAGGACTAAAATTAGGGAACTATTGACTAAAAGGATGTGAAAATATTGGGGGGTGAGCATCGAAAGAATAGATTTTTATGCTGTTGTCAGTCTTGGAGAGATACATATTTGTTGTAGCCATGAGTTCTTTTGGTTTTGTTTTTAGTCTCATTTTTGGTGGTTTTTTTTGTTGTTGTTGTTGGTTTGTTTTTTGTTTGTTTTGTTGTTTTGTTTTTTGTTTATTTATTTATTTATTTATTTATTTATTTATTTATTTATTTATTTTGCTAGGCAAAAAAGACTAAGAGTTATAGGTAACTTTCTGGACAATGAACTTGTGAGGCTCCTGAGCTGTGACCTGCCATTGTCCTTACTTGAATTTTCCCAGCCATGAGTCAGCAATGGCTGCTCCCAAGATAGGGGTGAAATAGTAGAGGCTGCTGTAGGCATGGTATACAGATGTGGAGGTGTCTTCATTCCAGTGCAGGAAATACAGGAAATACAAGGTCAGCACAGCTAGGAAGAAAACAAATGGGAGGCAAAAAAAGATAGATGCAATAAAACAATTTACAGAGAAATAGATTTGATCTCAGGGCTCTACAGGTGTGCCTGGCCTTCAGCACTTCTACTAGTGAAATCACTGAGTGATGACTGCCAGGCAGGAGAAGCAGGGCCGGTGGGAACTGTGAAGTCAATGAGGCATGCTGGATATACAAATACAATACTTGTCCATTCACTCTCTGTGCACCCATAGCATGATTTAGACTGTGAGACGTTAACATGGTACTTCCCATACCCCTTCCTCCTCTCCTTCCCAGCAACAACATAGTTCAATGGAACTTACATGATGAGAGCTTTTCCACTTGTGTTTTCATTGGCTGTGTGTTGGTTCCGCTGGCCTTTTTGATCTTAACTGGCATGAGTTATTAAATAAAATCTCACGAGGCATTTACTATCATGGCCAGATGGAAGGATAGACTTATACCAAGGCAGAAAGAATGGACAAAGAAGACAAGTGCTTGTAAGGAGACCAGGCTGCTGCAAACATAAGGCAGAACACTCTGGGACACAGAATTACCTTTCATGCCATAGTAGGAAAAGCGCTCACAGAATTCATTCACCACGATGAAGGCGATGCTGAGTGGATAGCTGGAGCCGAAGATTTTCTATTGAACAAAGAGGCAAAGTGTGAGAAATGAGCAGTTTTCCCCTTCAAGCTTCATAGTAACTCTACAACTGAAAGCATATCCTCAGATATATGTGTGTGAAGAGGTTCTCATCATGTTGCCCAGGCTGACCTCCAAATTGTGATATTCCTGTCACAGGTTCCCAGAGAGCTCGGGTTGCAGGTTCCACCATGGCTGGCTAAACTCATTTTAAAATCATTGTTGTTAGTTAACATGGAACAGTGGTCTCTTCATAAAACATATATTGTCCTACTAGCTGTGCTCATATTGTCAACGTGGGGGGTAAAAAAAATCAGAATCTCACTTAGTCAGTTATTTAACATGGAACTGGTCATTCCTTGATCAGGAGCTGCTCATCTTTCCACAGTATCTCAATTAAAGGCTATGGCTCTAGGCAAGAGAGGATGATCATACTTATTGTTAAGAATAAAATGAAGAGATGGCCTTTGGAGCACCTGATATGCCAGCAGTCAGAGCCAGATCTCACTGTCTCACATGGCTGCCTTCCAGAGACTGACTGCAATATTTACAATTCTGGTAGTAATCTTAAAAACATGATGACTTCCTTTTCATAGACAGCTGGAGCCAGGCATAGAGATCTAAATGGAGGCCAGACATTCCTAAAGGTAAGCTGATCCATCACCTTAACTCTAGCAAGCGAATTCTGAAATCCTGTGAAAGTAAGTGTCCACCCTCCCGACTAGTACACTTCTGTAATATCTCCTTTTAAATTGTATTTGTATTTATGCATGTATGTGTTTGTATACGTGGGAGTGTATGTCATGTGTATGTGGGTGCCTGCAGAGGCCAGAAACAGGTGTTGGATTTCCCATAGCTGGAGTTACAGGTTGTTGTGAGCTGTCTGACATGGGACCTAGGAGCCAAACTTTGGAAGAACAGCATGTTCTCTCAACTGCTGAGCCATCTCTCCAGCAGCAAGATTTTCATTTGCAGCCTGCACATTAGAGGAACTGTACTATTTCATGTATTATGTAATTCAGACTATAAAGAATATCATGTTTTTATTTCAAATCTCTTTCCATTACAATAGCTCCACTAATATGGAAAAGGGATAGAGATAACATTAACATGAGACAGGGACATCAAACATTAACATGAGATTCATATGCTCTCTTATTTCATAGCTATGTACCTCTTTTTAATCATCCTTAACAAGACATAATATGATTAACTATGATTAACTATAAATTAATAGAGTCTGTCTTCTACCCATGTAGATATGAATAAACCATCTTTCTACATACATGTTACTATGTGGTAATAACTTGCTTGAAAGATGCAATGAATTGAAATATTATCTTCCCAGCTCCTGACTTGAGAAATACATAACACAGAATTTATTGAACAGTAACTGTGTGCACTGTCACTAATTGGATTATCATTCAAACTTTACTTAAGCTACACTGCTGCTACCCTGTCTCTGTGTTTCAACTCTGTTATTCCAAATAAATAAGAATCATACTAAGCTCATGGTTGATAGTAAGAATTCAGCAAATAGTGGCTACTATTACTGTAGCCTCACTATGCAGAGGATTTTACTATCATATGAGGATGAACTGAGGTGATAAATTCGGAAGTGCTTTAACAAGCGCATAATGCAGATTATTATTCTTTGTTCCTCTCTCCGACCTCCCACTTTAAAGTAGGGACACTTAGTAACAGAGAGTGGGTCTATTCTAAACTTCTGCTGGTGTCCCAAAAGAGAAGGCTCTGCACACAAGGGGAACTAAAGGCTGAGCTTTCTTATTGGTAAAAGAACAATCACATACAGTTCTCCAGACAGGAATGCTTGCCAAGTTTCCCTGGACATTCAAAGTGCTTTTTTCTCTCCCAGGGAATATGCAATGAAATACAGCAAAAGTCTGAGGCCCAGCAGGAAAATTCTGGCTAACCTATCCCGTGGCTTCCTTCCGGAAACAGAAGAAACTAGAATTAACTTTCAGGTGAATTCTAATTCTATGAAAGAGTAGTTTTTCTACTCTACTACGGCTCAGCGCGAAGTTCAACAGCCAAGGAGGAACTTCAAAAGAGTGCGTACACTGTTATTCGAGAGACAAATTGAAATTTGGGGACTCACCGGAGGTGGCTTCTTTGGAGGACTTGGAGGTCTAGGCAGCACCTCTTCGGTAGAGACAGGTGAAAAAAGAGTTTCCTTGGACTCATTTTTCGGGAAGGGAGTCATAGCTGGCTCCTTACTCTCTCTCTCCTCAAGCATTTGGCTTCAGGAGGCAGTTAGGACAGCTGCCAGCCTCCAGTGAAAAGGGGGACCAGGGAGGAGGAGGGATGGCTACAGCACTAGGTTTAACCCTGTGGGTGTCAGTTTCAGGAGCTGCTTGCCTCAGAGCAGAGCCTGAAGCTGAAGGCGAGGAGAAAGTGGGCACACCAACTTCAAAAGAATGTTTGTGTGAACGATATGGCACGAGGAAGAACAAGACGTCACAAGTCACAAGACAAAAAGAATCAGTACTAGAGAATTGATTAGGGGTATCTGTTTAAGAGAAGTATCTTTGTGAATGAGTACCAGATAGCACTCAAGAATGCAACATCTTGGTTAGGGATAAAACCCAGTGGTGGAGCACTATGCAAGGTCCTGGATCTGATCGCGAATGATTTTGGGGGTGGGGGGAGAGAATACATTTTAAATACAGAAGGCTGATTTCAGGTTAATAATACCTGCCATGGTTGGGCACTTATCATGTGCAATGTTAGTATATATATGAATATGTTGGTTATATGGGTGCATATACAACCTGTAATTTTGTTTACTATAAATTTTACTACTATCTCCATTATACAGAAATTATTGTTCCAGGAAATTGAGAAGCTTATGTAAAAATCAAAGTAAAGTGGCAGATCTGGAATTTTCACTATGCAGCAACAGATAGGAAAGGCAGAGATAGATGTCAGCAGTGACCCTGAAGGCTCTGCAGGTATGTAAGCCATGGAAATATAGGAATAAGGAAATCAAAATGCTTTGAACAGGGGAAAGCATCTAAAAACTGAAACTGAGAATAAGCATGAAACTGACTTGGGTTTTGGATCGGGGTTGGGGATTTAGCTCAGTGTTAGAGCGCTTGCCTGGCAAGCAGGCAAGGCCGGAGTTCGATCCTCAGCTCAAAAAAGAAAGGAAGAAAATGATGGATCACTGGGCGGTGATGGTGCACGCCTGTGGTGGCGCACACCTTTAATCCCAGCACTTGGGAGGCAGAGGAAAGAGGATCTCTGTGAGTTTGAGGCCAGCCCAGTCCACACAATGAGTTCCAGGATAGGCTCCAAAGCTACAGAGAGAAACCTTATCTCAAAAAAACATTTTTTTTTTTTAAAAAGAAAGAAAATGATGGAAGGGTGTAGTTAGAGTTTTCCTGCCTTTCACACAGTCAGGACAAATCTCTCTCACCCACCAGTCCCACAGTCGCTCAGACCCAACCAAGAAAGCACACAGAAACTTATATTGCTTACAAACTGTATGGCCATGGCAGGCTTCTTGTTATCTACTTCTTCTATCTTAAATTAACCCATTTCTGTTAGTCTATACTTTGCCACATGGCTTGTGGCTTACCGGTGTCTTTACATGTTGCTTTTCATGGCGGCGGCTGGCGGTGTCTCTCTCCAGTCTTCTACTTCCCAGAATTCTCTTCTCTCTTGTCCTGCCTTATACTTCCTGCCTGGCCACTGGCCAATCAGAACTTTATTTACACAGAGTGATATCCACAGCAGAAGGGCTGGAGAGATGACTTGGCCACTAAAGGCTAGGCTTATAACCAAAAATATAAGAGAATGACAGAAAAAAAAATGTTAGTGATGTCTTTTGCTAAAGCCACTCCTTGGATTTTCAATTTCTCACTTCCAGATTAATCCATTAATTTTTTTAAAAAGATAAAATTTAATTTTGTGCAAAAGTTATGAACCAGTTCATTTCCAGGTATTATTGCAAACATTCAATTTTCCTAACTTTCAGTGGATTGACTATTCTGACTCTAGATACTAATCTCAGTTTGTATGAAAAGAAGGGGCTAGAACTCACACAATGACAATAGAGACATACTCTACATTGAATTGAATGTATAGAACATTGGAATGTTATTAACATATAGTAATTCTATAGAAGTATTGGCTTTAATTAGGACATTTCCACAGAGGCACAATATATACTCCGAACATAGTCTCCCTGCACTGCCTTCTCTCACTCCCCTTATTGTATTATTTTTTGGTCAATTCAAAGAGGAAAGAGAGGCACAAAAGAACCTAGCACCCATGCGTCCATAAGTCAAAAGAAAAGGAGAAAATATCGCCAAAGGCTATAAAATTGTTTTCTAAACCTTAAGATTGCACCATGAGGCATAAACCACCAAGTCAGGCAATATCTAAATGAGTAATTTCACCTGAGACTACGGAAAATTGAGAGTGGCTGGGTAAGGAGAAGGAGGCAATGTAGGGAGGAGGCAAATACACATACTGAAGTTTTATAAAGAAATTCATTATCTTCTATGTTCACCAAAAATTTTTAAAAAAGAAGAGTCTATGGCCCTATTTCTTGAAAAATTTTTACATTACCTATTTAAATTATTTTTCCGCAAATGAAATCTTTCCCCCTAAACTTTAACTTGGACTTTGACCAGGTTTTCTCCGCCTCTATTAAACTCTTCATGTGTTCTCTCTCCCACCAACTTTTACCCAAGGAATAGTCCAGCTTTACTTCTGCCTGCAGCATTAATGATTAATCTGTAGTTATTCTTTTAGCAAATATTGCCTTTCCTGACCTACCTTGGTTAAATACTAAATCTAAAATGGCAGAAGTTTCTGGTCAAGTTAACTAATAGAGGTACACGTGCCTTTACATGATACTTCGTTTTGAGTTTCTTTGCACTGGCCTTGTACTTCTAGATGGCATTTAATTAGGAAGCACCCGTATGTAAATGTGCCAATTCACTCATGTGCAGAGGTCTCCTGATCACCAAACTCCAGAGTGTGAGCTTGGGTTTCCAAACAAATTCCTATGAAATCTGTCTTTATGGGAGACTGGGTCTTACCTAGTCTCCACCTCCCTATTTAGCCAAGGATGACCTTGAATGTCTGACCCTCCTCCTCCTCCCTCCATCGAGCTGAATGCTGGGATTCCAGGAATGGGTCACCACTCCTAGTTTATACAGTGCTGGAGATTGAACTCAGGGCTTTGTGGGTGCTAAGCAAGCACTCAGCCAACTGAGTCACAGCCCAAAGCCCGAAATTTGTCTTTGGATTATGCTAACAAAATCACAGTATTCACAGAATCAAATAATATCAGAGACATAAGGAATCTTAAGTTTCAGTCTTTCTTTGGCAAGTTCAGCTTCTCTGATGCTAAGAATCATTTAGAGCAATACCGTATTGTGGCGATTGCTGTGCTCTACTGTTTTTATTAGGCTGGTCTCAAACAGAAGGCTAAAGGTCTAAGAGAAAAGGTCCTTCACATAAGAATGAATATAAACTCTCCAGAGACACAAAAGACAATAGAAATAGAAGAATGTGAGTATCAGAATCAAATTGCAGTGACAGAGGTAAAAGCCATTCGTGGCCTCTGTGACTGACAGCAGAGAGTAGTTTGAAGTCACTCCTAGAAAAGAGCTCTACAATGAGCAGTCAGAGAAAAGAAGCAAACATGAACTTAAAGAAAATACGTCTTTAATAATGTCCAAACTATAACAATCAGCCCCACCCCACACAACTGTATTTACATATCAGCCACAGATAAACAGAACTTAAATACCAGTCCTAATATCAAAATAAACAAATGAAATGAAAGATGTCGAAGAGCTCAACCCTGAAGCTATCAAATGCTAGAGAAAGAAAGAGGAAATTAAAGACTTGAATGAAAGGAGAGATGCCATATTCATGATTTGGAAGGCGTACGCCTTTAATCCCAGCACTCAGGAAGCAGAGCCAGGGGGATCTCTGTGAGTTCAGGGCCAGCCTGGGCTACCAAGTGAGTTCCAGGAAAGGCACAAAGCTGCACAGAGAAACCCTGTCTCAAAAAAAACCAAAAGAAAAAAAAAAAAAGAGAATGGAAGAGAACAGAATTCAGAGAAAGATCCATACAAATTAAATTCTGTCTTTAACAAAGCTAATACTACAGTGAGTGTGTGTGTGTGTGTGTGTGTGTGTGTGTGTGTGTGTGTGTGATGGTGCTTTTAATAAACATACCATTTGTAAAGGTTTATGGAGAAAAGTTTTTTATCTTTATACTAAGAAATAAATAAGTTCTTCATAGATTGAGGATTTAAGTATTAAAGTCAAAGTTGAGATTTTTAGAAACAAACATAAGGGATATATTTGTTACTGTGGAATAAGTCAAAATTTCTAGAAGACTATATAAAGTAGGGTAATTTTAAAAAAGAAAGATGCCATACTTAATATTAAAATTAATAAACTGTAGGCTAAAATATACCATTAAGGATGAAAAAGTATATCCCAGTGGGAGGAAATGTTTATAATGTATGTATATATCAAAAATGATATGTCCATACTATGTAAGCAACTCCAAAAATCAGTTGTAGATAAGTAAGTAAATAAAAAATGTTCCAAAAGAACAAACAAATGTTTCTCAAATAGTCAATAAGTCTGCAAACAGGTCATCAATCATATGAGTGCAAATACAGTTCAACTATGGTATATGAGTTAAATTTATTTGTAAGACAATACGTAGAAGGGAGACTGTTGAGCCAAAATAAATGATTCTGAAATTTTTCAAATGATTTATCATTTTCTCTGCCAGTTTTTCTATTGAATTGTTAACCTTTGTAAATCTAAGATTCATTTGAGTATTGCTGATATTAACACTGACATTCTTTGTGTTGCAAATGTCTTTTCTATTGACTTTAGGGATTTTTACAACGAAGTACACAAATCATAAACATACAATTCTGTTGATTTTTATTCATGGCTACCACTCAGACAAGGTAAAAATATTCTCTAGATAAAAACAAACCTCTCTTCATTGCTGGAAGTCCTTCAAAGAGTAATAGCCATTGCTTGTCTTTTGCCTTCTAGTCAAATCTCCTCCACCAGAGTGATCACTATTCTGTCATCAGCAGGGATTTTATTTGCTTCTGAGTTTCATGTAAACAGAGTAACACTGTTTGCATCCTCTGTGTCTGGTTCCTGTTACTCAATACTACATTGGTGAGATTCATCTCTGTTGCTGCCCAAAGCAAGATTTGATTTTCTTCTGTTTGGTCAAATTCACTGTACAAACGTATCAGTATTTATTTAGCCATTCTTCTGTTGATGGACTCTTGGGTGGTTCCGGCTTTGGTGTTGGCAATCATCAACTTAATTTAAGCTGGAAACCACTTCTCAGAATCACCTTCTCTGTTGGGCACCTGGTGTCCACTTGTGTGAGATTCAGGAAGGAGAAAAGAAAGCAGCAGGGGTTACCCGAGTGTCAGACTGGGGGGACAATAGTGAGCCACTCCTGACAGCTTTGTAAGTGTAGGCAATGCATTTGAAGGCCTGTGGCTTTCAAGTCTGTAGGGTTTTATTTTTTCTTAGGCTCTTTAGAGTGTCTGTGATACTATGATATACATACTTTGATTTCCATCCGTAACTCTTGGCTCATCGCTTCTGTAATTCTTATTTTCTAAGTCTTCTAAGTCACGGAATAATGTTAGGATATTTTCATCCTCCAAAGCAAACCTCCAAAGCCCCAGAAAACAGTCTCTCTTCCTTTCTCCCTCATTTTCCCTTCCTCCTCCTTCTGTCATTCCACTGCTCCTTTTTTCTCCCCAAGGCAGACCAGAGAAACTAGATTTGCAATCTAACAAGGAAGACCACAGAGACTAAAAATACACTCTAATCTTACCCCATTGTCTTTAGGGTAGGTCATAAAAAGAAAGTCTGCTCTCCTTTTTTAACAGGAGGTCATTAGACCCTTTTAATTCCAGAAGAACTTGCCCCAGGCCCAGGGGGAAGAAATCCTGCATTATCTGGACAGGCCTCCTTAGGTTTCTTCATCCAGTCTATTTGCAGTCCTGCCTGTGCAACGAAGTCTCCTTTGACTCCAAAAGGCCAGGATTTGGAGAACATCCAGATTGCTGACCTTTGTGTGCCCAGAGAGAGTGTAGACTCTCCACAGCCCTTCCCATACCTTGGCCTATCACCTCTTCACATTACCCTGCCTCGGACTGGATCTCAGCTAGACCACTAGACCGAGGGAGAACAGGGTGAAGGTACTCAGGATAAGTGGGATTCGGCAAATGACAGACAGCCACAGACACGAGAGTATGTTGTGAAGCTGCTGCAATTTTACTCAGACCAAGCAGTGAATTTTATACAGTTACTTGAGGAAACAGGGCAATCGGCCAGTAGGGTGATAGACATAGAATCAACAATGTAGTCACACAATTTTCTCAGAATGATTAACAGATCTCATGAGTATAGCCTTTACTTTTTCTTTTGTGGTTCCTCATCCGGACAGAGAACATTACGGCCCTAGCTGTAGTTTTCCTTCTACACCTTTGTTCTGTATCAAAATTAAACCCTTTCCATCATTGTTCTAACCATGGTTTCATTTGTGTGAAAATATTTTAACCTTTGCCTGCGTGTGAGAAGGCACCAGGGGGGTTGGTACCTAGCTAATCTTTCCATGAACTGTAACTTATGCCATTCTGTTTTCATACCATTATGATTCACACATCAGTTCCCATGTACATCATAAGCTCCTGTAAAAGGCAATGGCTCTAAATAATTATTATATCTAGGATTAAAGTTAGGGGGTTGGCACCATCGACCCTTGATGAGAAACTCTATTTGTCCCTGGATAATTTTGTAGGAATGACTAAATCCTGTAACTGCTTCCTCGCAGCTGTTGTCGGCTGCGCGTGTGAATTACCTTTGAGTGCCTGTACCTTACTTTCATTTTCTCCTCGCTAGAATCTTCGTCCTTCTGAATCATAAGTTCTTTTTGCTCTAAATCATTCATGAATTCCCCCAAACTTTTGGGACCCTCTTGAACTGTTTGCCTAAGAGCTTGAATCATAGGTGGGGGTATTGAAGCCACTTTTGAGGAATCATTACTCTCTTTATGGGGCACATCAGGAACATTAAGAGTTAACTTCTTGGAATTAATACACAAGGAAACAGCAATAATTACAGCTGCAAAGAGAAGAAGCAGAGTGCCAGCCAGCCTCTGCAAGCAGATCTGCGTGGTTCCTTGTAGCCTGGCACCTTGATTCGGGCAGATTGATGAGGGGTCGCCGGGGGCATAGACACGAGGGCCGCGAGCCCCCCTTTCCCACATAACTACCTCATCCAAGGCATTTGTCACGTGGGTGACACCGTCGTGGGCGTGGCATTACCCTTCATAAAAATACGTTTATGACTCTGTAAACCATTGAAGCAAGTTAGTTTAACAAGAGGAGTAATTATAGTGAGCTCCATTTTTGGCCATTTGGTCTGAAATACATGGAACCATCGGGTGCTTGTGATTGACTTCTGAAGTGACAGGGAGCAGCCATGGGGACTGGGCCTTCAACCTGTGTGATCTGGTGTTATTTCCAGGCAGGTAGCATCATAACTAAGCTGGATTAGAAGACACTGTCTAGTCTGCTGTAGAGTATTTACTTGCTTGTTGGAGAGAAATCCATCACACATTTGGGGCTCAGAAGATTTTTTGAGTTGATTTGCACAGTGTAAGACTATAGGACAAACTCAAAACCTATTCCCTTACCCTTGAAGGATATACAGAAGAAAGATGAATTCATTAAAATAGTGTTTAAACTGGGTGTGGTGATGCATGCTTAGTTTTTGAATTGAGGAGGTTGAGGCAGGAGGGTCATGAGTTAGAGGTCAGCCTGGGCTACATACCAAGAACGTACTGAATGTACTGAGAACATTGACTCAAAACATGTCCCCCCACTCAAAAAGTCTTAAGAATATTTCATTTACAAGGAGAAAACAAGCTGAGCTGTTTTGATTATAGGAGATAGAGTCTGGGAGCCAGCCTTACCAGCTCAAGCACTGAGTACTCATGTCCCGTCATTAATAGTAATAAAGGAATTCCAGAATAACAACTTTGAGTAAAACTTTATATTCCAAATTACTTTACTAACACAATAGGAGTGTTTTACTAGCTACATTGAATATACGGATTTGCTTTAGTTAAATAATAAATGACATAGAGGTAGTTTTTTTGAATTTATTGCCTAACTGAAGTGTCTAATTTTTCAAGTTTGTAAGTTTATTAAGTGGTTTCAGCAATTTTTTGTTTCTTTGTTTTGACTGTGAAAGAGACAGTTTAAAGAAAAGCCAGATTCTATTAAAACATTGGCGGCATGTTTGTAAAAGAAAAAAAAA
>NW_023411308.1:0-10596 GCF_903995425.1 Onychomys torridus
TTATAACTGAAATGAAGGCTTGTGTTGTATTTTGATAATAATGCCTTTGTACAGATAATTATATGTACTTTTAGGATACCTATAATACGTTACAACTTCAATTAAGAGAATATCATGGCCAGGTGGTGGTGGTGCATGCCTTTGATTCCAGCACTAGGGAGGCAGAGCCAGGTGAATCCCAGTGAATTTGAGGCCAGCCTGTTCTACAGAGTGAGAACCAAGCCACGCACCACAACTATATAGAGAAACCCTGTCTCAAAAAAACCACAAAAGGAAAACCGAACCAAACAAACAAACAAAAACAAAAACCAACCAAGAGACCACCAAGGAGACAGTTTCTGATGCAGACATATAAGTGTCCTTGAATTATGAGGCTTGAACCTGGCCCACCACACTTCTGATAAAGGGAAATGTGGCAGCAGCAGTGAGCCCAGGGCTAGAGAGGTTTTTCTAGGGAAAAACAACAACAAAATTTGGGAATTACATGCTTTGGCAACTTGGGATTGGGTAGAAGGGATATGGGGTAAGGTAATTTTTGAAAGTATTGATCTAGACTTTGAGCATGAAACCACATTTGAAACCATTGGGTTGGACATATTGGTGGGGAACCACAACTTGCTGATCAGAATTATTTGGGCTACTCAGTAGGATTATCTAGATACCTTCAAGGGCCATAAATCACAGACAGAATGTCTACAGAATCAAACTGCCCTGTATCTGTTCAAATTGTCATGGCACATACCTGAGGTCCTTCCTGGAACTGAGTACAGCAGGTGGTCTAAGCTGGTGGCCCTTCCCTAAGATGGAGTCCGTATTGCTTTCACAGTTATCAGATGTAATTTCAGATACTAGAGTTGTCCACAAGAGTCATTGCTACTGTTCTAAATATATAATGCATTTCTAATTTTATATGGGATAATTATGTTATGTTTAGGTATAATCATGACCTGGTTATAGTTTTTCATTTGGAAATTAATCATGACATGAGATATGATTGTGTCAAGTTGACAAGCTGTGGAATATGATAAATATTCTTGGTTGTCAACTCAATTGACAATATCTGTAATGAATTATAATCCAGAAATGCGGGGCACAATTGTGATCTGGACCTCGAGGCAGGAATAAAACAGTGCCTATGATCCAGATCTAGAGGTCTGAAAACATACACCTTTAGTCCAGAATTTGAGGCTGGAGGACCCACCTTTAATCTGGGTCACACCTTCTGCTTGAATGAGAAGAAAAGAAGGATAGATATGTATTAATTATTTGTCTGTTTTACTTCACCTTGAGAGCACATCCATTCTTAAACTGGCATTGAAGCCTACTTCCTTAGGAATACAACATATATAAAAATAATAATAATAATAAAAAACTAAGTCACCTAGCCTTGTGGGTATGAGCAGCTACTAGATTTATGAACCTTCCATTTATACCTTCTAATTTTTGAGCTTCAGCTAGTAAGGCATTCCAATTAATTCATATATGAATATGTATGTGTGTGTTGGCATGTACATATATATGTATATATATATATGCACACCGATATAGCGATAGATAGGCAGTGGGGAGAGAGAGAGAGAGAGAGAGAGAGAGAGAGAGAGAGAGAGAGAGAGAGAGAGAGATTCATTCCATAAGTTCTGTGACTCTGGAGAACCCTGACTTATACTCTGGAGTTCCCAGTCAATTAAATTTATATACCTTTAAATTCTAATTTTCAAAGTATACTCTACCCATCTGAAATACTCTTAGCAAATACTTGAGTACCAGGTCATAAACATTTGCAGAAAACACCTTTAAATTGAATAAAGCTAAAGAACATGGGAACAGTGAAACATGGAGTTGGCTGTTCTTTCTCTTGAAAAATTTATGAAATAGTATGAGTTCTTAGATACATGGCAAGATTAGGTTATTTGTTTGGATCAAGTTGATAGTTTCCTGTAAGTTAGTGGAATGCTACTTATTTGTTCAATCTAGTAGGCATTCATTCTTTAATCTGTTCAAATCCAAATATTAATTAAATTGATACTTAAAAGGGAAACACAAACTTCAATGCTCCAATCATCAAGGAAAGAGAACATAAACTCTGTCTCTAGTTCTCAAGCCACCATTTAGAACTGTAGTTAACTGACTGAATGATGGTTCTGGGAAGATGGCTCAGTAGTTAAAGAACACTGACTAGTCTCTGAAAGATTTGGATTTAATTCTTAGAACTCCCATGGCAGATCACAACTGTCAGTAGCTCCAGGTCTAGGGGGCCAGACACCCTCACACAGACATCTGGCCATCTTGATCTATTCTTGTGAAATGTCTGGAATGTATGTAATGTCAGTTACTTTCCCTCAGCTGCTGGCCCATCCTTGGGTAGATCCTTGGGTGGTATCAGTTTATGGATCCAATTGTTGTCTACCAGTATGCCTGTCATGGCAGCAGTACCTGGTTCTCTAAACCTTTCATGGCAGCTGTGTACTCAAGCTCTTTTGGGCCCCCTACAACATTCACCAATATCTTTCAGGCTTATCCAAAAATGGTGTCAAAATGCTGCTACTGTCCACTTCTGGGTGGTACCTGCATAAGGTACAGGACCATCAACTGACTCTAATCTTCTCTAACTTACTCAGCCAAACACAGGAAATAACCCATGAGTCTATAGGTGCATGCTTGACAGCAGAAGGCCTTGTAACAGGAGTAGAAATCATAGGCATTTGGGCAACTTTTTCATATAGCTTTCTTGTTTCTTCAAGACCTGATTGGGCCCAAGCACTTGTATACTACTTCCATTTGATAACGAAATGGAGTTGTACATTTCCTACTTCATGACTTGGTGGGTTTTATAACACCCCACTCATGATGGGCAGTTCAGGTCACATGGTGTGGTGGAGGTCCACCAACAAGTATTCAGTTTCCCTCAGTGGCTGGGATTGATGGCATATGCTTGCATGCTTGGGCACACATATTTTTGGAAATGGTTCTATGGGTACCAGTGGCAGACACTTGAAATGACTTTCATAGGTATTGAATTGTTACAATTTTTGATGTTCCTATACTTCTATTTTATTAAGTTTTGTTCTTTTACTGTGTGTGTGTGTGTGTGTGTGTGTGTGTGTGTGTGTGTGTGTGTGTAGAATATGTAGCACAGGCTGTGAATCTCACAGCAATCTTCCTTCTCTGATTGCTATTACTAAAAGAGTACACTACCACACACAGCTTGGAAAATAGTTTTTATGGTCTAAGTCTTAAAGTTATTGATAGTTGTGAGCTTCTATATGTCCTAGGAATGGAAAATGAAAGCTCTGAAAGAATCTTCTTTAGTGCTCTTAACTGCTAAGGTATTTTCTTCCCTTAGTTTTCTATTCTTGATTATGTTTCTTGTCCAAGGCATCCTAATCAGGGTCAGACATATAATACTGATTGTAAAGTAGAATTCTCCTTCATTTGAGAGGATAAGGCAGGGATGAGTTCTCTAATTATCTGTTCAATACAACAAGGTCAGTCAATTATCCATATATATATATATAACCAACAACAATGATTTCAGCAGGTTGTTTTCATGTATTTAAACATAATTTATTCACCCCCACTTAACAAGGAAAAATTTAGAAGGGATTTGTTAAGTGAATAAATGAAGGAATAAAGGAGGAAGCGATATAGTATGTTTTAGTTAATAATTGATGGAAATGAAGCTTAAGTAAAAAAGGGCTAGAGAGCTCATTTAGCAATTAAGAACACTGTCTTGTGACAGTGAACTCAGGTTCTCTTTCTAGAACCCACATGATAGGTACCCATTTACTATAACTCCAGTTCCTGAAATCTCCTGCTGTCTTCTGGCCTCTGTAAGTACTGTGCACTGACACATACATGGAAAACATCCAGATAATTTAAATTTTTTAAGTTAGAAAAAGAGAAGAATGGAATTTTCTACAGTGATGTCAGAGCCCTAAGATTGTCAGCAGTCAGGGCTAGTTAAAATGATGCCCCTATGGTCTTCCATGGAAGGAGCTGTGGACTTCCACTGAGGCAGACTGCTTAGAGGCAAAAGCTGCTTCATTCTCAGGTTAATATAGTTCATTGTAACTATTCATCTAAGAACTGAGCATACAGTGCTATTCAGTGACTTTCCTTGAATTTTTCTGTATTTTTTTTCTTTATTTTTTTTCCATTTGTGAGAATGGCATTGGTACAGTTATCTCTTAGAATGAACATCAAGATTGACAGGATGCATATGCTTCTAATCAATATATTTTTCAGTGTGTCATTTATTGGTTTTCAGCTAAGAACTTGAGGTACAAGAGGAACCAGCCAGAGGCATTTCTTTCCATCATTTTTATAAGTTATATATGATTCTGCCTGACATTGCAGTAAGAATACCCCTAAATGTCTCTGCTTTTACATTGTGACCATGTTCAAAAGTGGATTTGGTTATTCATCTGCCTAGGAATAGAAAGAATTCTACATGAACCTTCCAAAGTAAAATCCATACTTCCAAAGTAAAATCCACACACTTCCTGTGTTTAGAAAAAGCATGCTTTCCCTGCCTCCTTCAGGTAAGAATTTTTTTTCTCATTTCTAGTTTCTTGGTCATTGTGCTGGCTATTCTTGATAGTCAAACTGACTACTTCTGGAATTACCTAAAACCCAGAGATGGCAATACTGGTGAGAAATTTTTTAATGTTTTAAAATTCAAGACCCATCTTCAATCTTGATCATTTGTGAAGTGAAATCCATTTCTGAATTTCCCTTAAACCCGGACGTTAAAACCCACAGGATTCTGTGTTCCTTCCTACAAGCAAGAGCTTCTTTCTGTAAACCATCAATTTTGGGTTCAATAGATTTTTCGCCATTTCGAACCGAACCCAAACCGCAGTGTCTCACTATTAACTTAAGGAGTCATTTATCGTGAAAGAGGAGCTGTGTCACTGTAGCAGTCTTTCAACCAGGTAGACTTAAAACCACAGATGGTCCGTACACTCCTCCACGCGCGGCGATGACGTAGGGAAACACAGTTCTTTTTTCGGCATGCTCTATGGTTCTTTTCTCCATTGAAGACCGCAGCAATGTGAAGACCTTGTCTTGCGGGTGAAAACAGAGTGATTTTTCTTGGGGGTTGGGAGAAACTCGTGGTCCTGAATATCCTTCAAACAGACGGTAAACCACAGTATCGTGTAATCTTCCTACAAGCAAGAAGTTCATGCTGGTAACCCACGGTGAATTTTGTGCCTCCAAATGATTTTTCGTCAGTCTCGACCGATCCCAACGCGATTCTCACTTGGTTAAACTAAAGAGGCACTTATGTAAGAAGAGCTTGGTCTGTATCAATTCATTAAACAGACGTGAACTTCACATGGTCCAATAAGAGTAGGGAACAACACAGTTCTTTTTTTCCAGCAGGCATGCTCATGGTTCTTGCATCCGTGTATTGGAGCGACTCTTGGAAAAGGAAGACACAGGCTTACTTCGGTAACAAACAGAACCGTGTGTATACCATGGATGAGAACACTGGTCTGAATTTTTCCTCAGAAACAGTGTTAAACAACAGGATCTGGTCTGCCTACAAGCAAGGAGTTCATTCTGGTAAACCCAGTGAATCGGCCCTCAAATACTTACAGTTCGACCGAACCCAACCCCGGATCCCCATTAGACTACAAGAACGATTTATGTTAAGACGCAAGCTATGGTCAGGCGTCTGTATCAGTTTCAAGAGAGTGAACGAATAATGGTCCGTAGTCTATATTATTCAAACAGCTTCTTTTTTCGTCCGGCCCGATGCTCCATGGTTCTTGCCTTATTGGAAGACGCTGTTAAGAAGGAGGCTGCTCTTGCATTGCCTGTGAAAACAGAGTGTATTTAATGTAGAGGAACACTGGTCCGAATTTCCCTCAAACCAGAAGTAAACCCCAGGGATCTGTTGTATTCCTACAAATCAAGAGTTTCCATTGTGTGGTAAACCAAGTCATTTTGGGCTTCCACATGATGTTCCACACAGTTCTGACGACCTTAACGCCATTCTCACTAAAACTTAAAGAGCCATTTATGAAGGAGCTCTGGTTAGTGATCAGTTCATAAAGCAGAGTCAAACATCTATGGTTTGTATGAGTCGGAACAAACAGTTCTTTTTTCTGGTCACTCAATGCGTTCTGCCTGCTATCTTGGAAGAGCGCTGGGAAAGATGAGGATGCATCCTCTGCCTTAAAAGCAATGAGCCAGGTTTTTTCTTGGCATGAGGGAATTCTGGTCCGAATTCCTTCAGAAACATGACGCGGAAACCACAGGACCTGTATCTTCCTACAAGCAAGATTTATGGTGGAACCCAGTTTGAAATGGGTCAAATGATTTTCGCAGTTCACAACCCCATGCTATTCTCAACTTTAAATAAAGGAGCATTATTGTAACGAGGACCAGCTGGGTTGGTATTAACTTTCATCAAGCATTGTTGAACTATATAAGGTCCGTATGAGCAGGAAACACAAGGTTATTTTTTTTTTCAGGGCATGCTCATTGTTCTGGATACTTGGAGAATCAGGAACAAGAAGATGCCATGCGTCTATCGCCGTTTAAAAAAGAGAGTGTAGTTAAGGGATGAGAACACTGATTCTGAATTTCCCTACCAGAAGACGGGACGTTAAACTACCAGGGATCTGTGTCTCCTACAAGCAAGCAAGTTCCATTTCTGGTAAACCCAGGGTGAATTTTGGGCTCAAATGATTTACACAGTTCACGAACCCAAATGCTGATTCCTCACAATTAACTAAAGAGCGATTTATGCTAGAGGGAAGGGCTGCTAGTATCCTGTAATCAGTTACAAACAAACAGAGTTGAACTAATCATGTTCCGTTATAAGATAGACCATACCAGGTCTATTTCTCGGGGCATCGCCTCATGGTTCTTGCTGCAATGTGGAGACAAAGCTGCGGAACTAAGAACGAGCTTGGCATCTGCGCGTAAAACGAGAGTGTTTTTCTGCGATCGAGGAAACCTCCTGGTCGGAATTCCCACAGAACAGAGGGTAAACCACAGATCTTGTATCATCCTAAAGGCAAGAGTTTCAAATGTCTTGGAAACCCAGCTGGAAATTTGGCCTCAAATGATTTTTCGGCAGTTTCACGAAACCCAACCCGATCCATCTCACGATAACCCTAAAGAAGATTGATGTAAGTGAGCTATGGTTTGAGCAGTTCATTAGGCAGAGATTGAACTATAAATGTCCGTCATTATGTATATCCAAACAGATTCTTTTTTCTGGGCCATGCTCATGTTCTTTGCTGTATTGGAAGATGCTGAAAGAAGAAGCTGACTTCTTGGGCGGAAAACTTTTAGTGATCTAATGTTATGAGGAACACCTGGTCCGAATTTCCCTTCAGAAACGGAGTTAAATCCCAGAATCTGTGTATTCCTACAATCAAGAGTTCATTTGTGGTAAACCAAGTAATTTGGGCTCAAATGATTTCACACTGTTCTGAGACCTTACGCCATTTCTCACTATAAACTTGAAAGTAATGCATTTATTAAGGGAGCTCTGTAGTATCATTTTCATAAGCACGATGTTTAAACTCCCATCATTGTTCGTATGAGGTCGAAACACAGTTTTTTTCTGTCTGGTCAAGCTCATGGTTCTTTGCCTATTGAGACGCTTGGGAAAGAGAGCGATGCATCTCCTTAAAACAGAGTATTTTCTCCGTTGGATGAGAACTCTGGTCCCGAATTCCCTTCCAGAACAGAAGGCAAACCACAGCGATCTGGTATCTTCCCTGGGTGACAAGCAGAGTTTCAGTCTCGTTAACCCAGTGAATCTTTGGCTCATAATGATTTTTCTCGCAATCGGACTCCACCGCCCAGTTCACGAAAACCAAGCTATTCGCACTATTAACTAAAGAGCTTATGTACGGGGAGCTGTGTTCTGTATTAATGTTCATAAGCAAGAGTGAATTATATATGGTCCCCTTGAGTAGGAAATACAGGTTCTTTTTTCCAGGGCATGGCTCACCCATGTGTCCCTTGTTGGTATTGGAAGGACTCTGGAAAGAAGGAGTATGCTTCTTGCCTTAAAACAGAGTTGTTTTCTCTGGTATGAGAACTCTGGTCTAAAATTCCCTTCCAGAAACAAGGTAACCACAGAATTGTATTCTTCCTACAAGCAAGAGCTCATTTCTGGTCAAACGCACATGAATTTGCCTCAAATGACCTTTTCGCACGTTCCACGAACCATCGCGGATTCTCACTATAACTAAATAGCATGTATGTAAGAGTGTGCCTTTGGTTGTATCAGTTCAAAGCCAGAGTTCAACTACATAAGGTCCGTATAAGTAGATCAAACAGTTGTTTTTTTTCTTGGCATGCTCATGGTTTCTTTGCTTGTATTGGAGATGGCTGGAAAGAAGAGGCTTGCTTCTTTGCGAAGCGTGAAAAAGAGTGTGGTTTAATGATGAGAGAACACTGCTTCTGTCTATTTCCCTCAAGAAACGGAGGCAAAACCAATCTGCATTTTGACGATTCCTACAATCAACGGATTCATTTGTGGAAAACAACGACACAGTTGATTGGGCCTCCAAATGATTTCACACCAGTTCTGGGGACCTAAACCGCCCATTCTCCACTATCAAACTAAAGAGGCATTTATGTTCAAGGGAGCCTCTGCGAGCCAGTTTCCGATAAGCAGATGTTGTCACTACATATGGTTTGTATGACGGAAACACAGATCTTTTGTTCTGGTTCAAGCTCATGGTCTCTTGATTGCTGTATTGGATGACCCAGAGAAGCAGAAGGAGCCATCTGCTTCTTGCGTGTTTTTTTAAAAAACAGAGTGGCCAGTTCAATGGAATGAAGAAACTGGACTGAATTTGCCTACAAAATTCTGGAGGGTAAACAACAGGGATGCTGTGTCCCTACAAGCAAGAGTCATTTTGCGTAAATCCCAATGACATTTTGCGGGCTCAAAGATTTTTACACCAGTCCACGAAGCTCAACCGAATTCTCCACTATTAACTAAAAGCATTTATGTCAAGAGGACTTTTGGTGTATCCAGTTTCTTACAGAGTGCATTACATAAGCCGTATGAGTACGATAATACAGTTCTTTTTATTCTGGATGCTCAGGGTCTTGCTGTATTGGAGAGAGCTGGAAAGAAGGCTTGCTTCTTTGCATTGAACATAGTCCTGAATCAGCAGTTTCCATGGCAGGAGAAAAACCTGGTCGGAATTTTCCTTCCAGAAACCGGAGTTTAACCCAACAGCGATTCTGGCTTCTTTACAAGCAAGAGTTCATCGTTCTAGTAACTAAGAACCAGTCAAAATTTGGGGCTCCAATTGATTTTCGCCAGGTTCACGAACCCAAACGCGGTTCTCACTACTTACTAATGAGCATTTTTGTAAGTGGAGCCTTGTTTTGTATCAGTTTCATAAGCCAGAGCGAGTCTTGACACGACATATTACGGTGCCGTATGCATGAGTAGGAACACAGTTCTTTTTTCTGGGCATCGACCTCAGGGTATCTTTTCTTGATTGGAGACAACTTGGATCAAGAAGGAGCTTGCCTATCTTGCTGAAACAAAGAGCTGGTGTATCCATGGAATACGAACACTGTCTGAATTACCTTCAAGGAAACAGAGTTAACCGTCTAGGGATCTGTGATGTCTTCCTTACAAGCAAGAGATCATTCTGGTGAACCAGATAAGTTTTTATGCTCTTGTGAATTTAACAGTTCAGGAACCAAGCGTGGATTCTCCAATTATATAACCAAAGAGCATTTATGTATGAGGAGCTGTGGGTTCTGTATCACGTTCATAAGCAGAGTTGAACGATTATCTGTCTGTCACTATGATGGAGAATACAGTTCTTTTTCTAGGGCCATGCTCTATGGTCTTTCTGCTGTATTGGAGGACTCTGTAAAGCGAAGTAGCCATGCTTCTCGCGTGTTAAAACAGAGCAGGTGTTTCATGGACGAGAAGACTGGTCTGCATTTCCCTGCAGTAAATGGAGTTGAAACAAACAGAATCTGTGTCTTCCTACAAGCCAAGAGCTCATTCGGGGAAACGCAGTGACATTTTGCTTCAAATGAGTTTACCACATTCATTGAACTTCAACACCGATTCTCACTATTAACAAAAGAGCATTTATGTAAGAGCGGGACTTTGGGTGTTCGTTCAGTTGCCATAGCAGAGGTTGAACAATTATGGTCAATCCGTATAAGATAGACCATAACCGTTCTTATTTTCTGGGGATGCCCACCTTGGTATCTGCCTGTTGCGCGGGAGAAACTTGGCCTTTCCTAAAGTGATCCTGTTAAAGTGAAGTCTACCTTTCCCACTTACCCATTGTAAGGGAAGCAGGCAAAAGGGAGATGCTTCTCCTGTCAACTTGTTTTAGTATATATGGGTTATCTTCTGAACGTAACATCCAAATTATATAAATGAGAACCATAAAAAACTTTTGTTTTTTTTTGTTGGTAACTGTACAAGATAAGAGTTTGTTCATTTAGCAATGGCGAATTCAGTACCTATGTGCCTAGGCTATCCAGTTCCAAAATACACCTAGGAAAATTCCAACTTTTTCTCGCTTCTGCAATACTTTGGTTAAAAGTTAACACATCCATCAAAGCTGCTGAAGG
>NW_023411309.1:0-12784 GCF_903995425.1 Onychomys torridus
GAAGCCTCAGCAAGAAGAAGAAGAAGAAGAGAAGAAGAGAAGAAGAAGAAGAAGAAGAAGAAGAGAGAGAGGAGGAGGAGGAGGAGGAGGAGGAGGAGGAGGAGGAGGAGAGGAGGGAGGAGGAGAGGAGGAGGAGGAGGAGGAGAGGAGAGGAGGAGAGAGGAGGAGGGGAGAGGAGGAGGAGGAGGAGAGGAGGAGGGGAGGAGGAGGAGGGAGGAGGAGGAGGAGGAGGAGGAGGAGGAGGAGAAAAGGAGGAAGACCATGTCCTTAACAGACTTTCTGGCTGAGGATGAGGGGAGGTGAGCTGCTGAAGGAAGCACATTTGACCCCAAACCAGTCAACTGGACTAATGAAACAGATGCTCTGGCAGGATGTGCCCATACACTAGTTAGTAATGACAAGGATGTGTATCAGGGCCCTCTGATTGGCCGTTCCACCCTGTTCACTGCTCCATGCACTGCTTGGGAACCCAATGTCAGCTGGAGTAGTCTTCCAAATTGTTATCTACTGTTTTCCCAAGGAATCTGCCCTATGATGATGGGACAGACAACCTCCTCAGGAATTCTCCAAAGGACTAAACATCAGTGCAGCACACTTACCTCATGAACCCAGCAATCCAGAAGGGTTGAAAGGCTTTCGATGTGCTGACTTGGAGGATCTGGGTTCCCTGCTCAGTCCCTCAGTCTCAGTGAGTAGTCTCTAGGAAACAGAAGGCCTGGAGGTGTTTTGCTGAGATAAAGACAGGATGACTGTTCTTTGAATACCTGGTAGAAATCAAGATTTTGACAAAACAGATAGCAGACTGTAGGGCCAGAACCAGCACAGACAGCTTGAATAACTATCCAGCTCAGAGAGCAATGATCTCTTGGCGACAAGTATTGATATGATTAAGATTGAGACCAGTACTGGGATGGAGTTTGGGTACTAGGATATGCATTGGGTACTGGGATGGCATTGGGTACTAGGATGGGCATTGGTACTAGGAATGGGCATTGGGTACTAGGATGGGCATTGGGTACTAGATGGGCATTGGGTACTAGCATGGCATCAGGGTACTAGGATGGGCATTAGCCAGAGTATGCATGACAATGGGGCTGAGATTGACAGATTCCAGAGGCTGCAGAGTCCATGACTGAGGCTGCGACTCCTTGACAGGCAGAAGAAGAACATTTGGTAGTGGAATCTGTAGGGTGATGACTACAGAGGAGTCAGGGGCCACCATGAGACCAGGAAGAGAGACAGGATGACAGGGTATGGACCCAGAGATGATCTCTCTCTCAGAATGATTATGGATGTGATGATAGAGGTATCCCCACATGACCCAACCCAGGTCAAAAGCCTCAGAGTACTCCTGAGGAAGAAGGCTCCTCGTTGAGCACTTCCGGTCCGGCTGAGTGGATTCTGTGGAGGAGCAAAGACAGTTGACACAGCTGCTGGAGAAGGAAACGGAAGAGCAGCAACAGAGAGGGCAAGAACAACTGCAGCCTCAGCTGGGTGAGCCAGAACTGGACCCACAGGTCAGAGGAGGAGGGGAGAAGAGGAAAAGGGGGAGCAGGCATGTAAGTGGGGCAACGCAAAAGGCATTTCATCTCATACACCCAGAAGCCATGGCCTGAGGAATCACTGCTTTCTCAAGGGAGGCATCTTCCGACATCGTTGATTCCTGCTCCACCTTTTCCTACTGCCCTCCCCTCTGGAGGTCAGAGTGTCTCAGGCTGATGGACTGGGGTGGTGAACAGGGGTGTGTAAATCGGGGGATTTGGAGCTGCAGTCCTTCAGCCTTGGCTTGGGTGTTTTCAGGTGTCCATTGAAAAAGGACTCCAGAACTTAGCACAGCTGACACCATGATGGTAGCCCCACCATTCAGGTCATAAAGCTCAGTATGTAGACAGCACCCCCTGACAAAATGGAAACAAAGACTTAATCCAACAAAGTCTCTGGTTTCAGAAAGTCTCTAAATTCTCTTTTATTTACTTCTGTATTTCTGCTCCTGGTTAAGCTGTTCTAACTGAAGTATGTCAACCCAGGATATGGTTTTTGTGCTTAAAAGCTCACCCTGAGAAAGTCTCAGGGCTACACTGGGATACTGAACACCCAGTGTAGTCACTGGCCGGCCCATAAAGACTTCTTATTGGCATAAACCCATGTCTGAGTAGTCCCCTCTGGTGGCTACCCCACAACACTGTAAGTTTCCTTTACTGGAATCGCACAACAGTGCTCTGGTCTATCATGTGACCAAGATGGTGTGTGGTAGTCTGCTTTGGAGAGTTGGTTTCTTGACTTCCTTCAAAGTGGAGAATAGGGATTGGAGATTTAGCTCAGTGGTAGAGCGCTTGCCTAGCAAGCACAAGACCCTGGGATCGGTCCTCAGCTCCAGAAAAAAAAAGAAGAAAGAAAGAAAAAGAAAGAAAGAAAGAAAGAAAGAAAGAAAGAAGAAAGAAAGAAAGAAAGGAAGGAAGGAAGGAAGGAAGGAAGGAAGCAAGGAAAAAGGAAGGAAGGAAGGAAGGAAGGAAGCAAGGAAGGAAGGAAGGAAGAAGGAAGTGTAGAATAATGGGAAGAGCAGTTGAAGGTCCTGGTTTCCCTGGCAACACTGTAGCTTGACCTGTGTGCTTTGATGTGCACTGCTGTAGGCACCAACTCCAAAGATGGCAGGTGTTCCTGTTGCAGGAAGTCAGGTACCTGCAGGAAATGATTCCCTGGTATCCCGTGTGAGCCCTAAGCTTACTGTGCAGGATCCATGGTTTAGTGTGCTGCTGCAGTGGACATAGCAAGCCACTTATCCAGTGGACTTGATGGCCAGTAGCTAGAGAGTGGGCTTTTAGAGAGATACCCATGGTTGAATGCGGTCATGGACAATGAAAGGTAGTTTGCCCTCTTTGTCTATTTTTCTTCAGATAATTGCATCCAAGAGAAAGTGGTTCTATCCCTCTCTCCCACTTTGCTCCTCTGTTAAAATAAAACAAGGGTTGACTGAAGCTCCTGAACATATGTAAAACTTGTACAAAGTGTCTCTGCGTTCGCACAACATACGCACTCCACAAATCTGTCGACATTACCTTAGGAGATGCCCTTGAGTTTGGACCATCCATCCCTTGGGGTAGGTTTTTGGCTTTCTCCAAACCACACTGTTACATATTCTAAACAGGGATAAAACAAAGATTACAGGCGGGGTCCATGCTGACACTGGTCCGTCCATTTGGTCGCATGTCACCATCTCTTGTGCTGCTGGTTGTTTTTCTTATTACAGTTTTCCCCAAACGCAGCAATGATTTATATTAACCAACCCTGGAACACACCCTCTCCTGCCCTGTTGAAAGAAACCGGGACCCCTGGTTCTCATGAGTCTGATTTCTTCCAGAGAAACGGTTGTTAGAAAGACCTGAACATGCAGAAGTGCGTTCTCCAGCCTCCCATGGGGCACGGGAGTCACCCCTCTTGCTTTACATGGACAGAGCCCGAGTGAAACAACTTACTTGGATCAGGTTGTCCCAAGGATTTGAAAATTCTCCAACCCATTTGATGAGATATTAAATGCTGACCTCCAGCTCTTCCATCAGAGGTTTCCTGGGACCACACTCTTACAATAATATGCTTACCATACCTCCTCCTGGCATCTAAAACTAAAATAAAGTATAAAAGGGCCACTGAGGGACTGCTGCATGAGTTAAAGACCTTGGGCCACAGAATGTTGGCTAAGAAAGCCTGACTTTGTACATAAGAGGCTTCCTATCTTGGATACGTGTTGAGGAGAGGCAAAAGAAGCCAGTCTCAGAGTAGGATTGCTGCCATCCTTCAGATCCCAGCTCCAAAGACTAAGAGGCAGGTTTCAAGTGTCCCTAGGTGTGGTGGATAGTATTGCTGCCTCTGGATACCAGAGTTTGTGGAAATAACAAGACCTCCACACAAGGTGGGGAGGTCACTGACCCCCTCATCTGGACAGACCCTAACCAAGAGGCATTTGGAGCTTAAAAACAGCTCTGACTTCAGCTCCAACCCTAGCACTTCCAGATGTCTCCAAACCTTTTCATCTGTGTGTCCACAAAACAAAAGACATTACAAAAGATATTCTAACCCAAACTTTGGGGCCATGTAAATCCCTGTGACATATATTTTCAAATCTTTGGACTCTGTAGACTAAGGATGGCCCACCTATCTAAGAGCTGTGGTGGCTATTAATCTAAAGAAAAAACAAAACAAATCAAGTTAACTCTAGGTCAGGATCTTACACACACAGCATCCCACACTGTTGAGGCTCATCTCTGAGGAACACAAAATGCTGGCTGTCTAATGGTCCATGTGACTCAGTACTTGGCTCCAATCTTAGGCCACCTTCTAGTCTGGTTTAAGAAGCCCACTGCCTTCAATCCTGCTACCCTTCTGCCTGATTTCAATACACAGGTCCTCATCCATGACTGTCATAAGATGAAAGATGAACAGTTACTTTTAACTAAAATGTTTTTAGCCTTAGCCAGGTCCCTCAGTCCAGAGAGTAAAACTGATTGACATGTCCCAGGTTCAGATGGGAAAAAGGAAAGTTCATCACATACATGAACAGTCACTATGCTTTTACTACTGTGCATGTCCACAGCATGATCTGTAGAAAAAGATGGCCTCTCACATCAGGGAAAAAGGCATTAAAAACAAACAGAACATCTTGGCTCTCCTAGAGACTATTTGGCTGTCTCCTAGGAATACTTGTGGTCATGTTTTCTGGTTTACAGTGATTGTTGACCATGTTTCTTTTGTCAAGTTCGTTTGCCCTGAAATCTGTCCCCTTTTATTAGCATGACTTTAGCTAGTCAGGCAGAGAACATCACAGTGAGACCATGAAGCGTCCCACACCCACACGAGCTTCAAGCTAGCTTATGGACCCTCTGCAGAGTACCGAATAGACTGGAGTGCTCACCGACCCTTGAACAGTCTCTGGGTTGAGCAGCAGGATGGAGTTGCAGACTCAAATGCTTGGAGAAGTGGAGTAGGGGTCTCTAACCTTGGGTCTGTCCCACCTGAACATCCTGAAGATCTGCCAAATGTCACTCAGAATGGCTGTCACTTAAAAGGTTTCGATGATCTAGAGGTAATTTTAACCCAATGGAATGTGACCTTGATGCAATGGGAAACATTAGCTGAATGAGCTCTCTGGGGAGTTGTGTGGACACCCGCATCCTCTAGTGGAGGGGTCAGCTGCCAAGATGTCTGGTCACCATGGTCACCCTATCACAGTCCAAACACTAGAGAAGAGATGTGGCCCCAGCAGGGCATTCACCTCTCTGCTGGTCTCCTTTTTAAGAGGGGCTGGAATCTTCCTAATGTGCATGTGATTTTGTGGCTTCTGAAATCATCTTCCTAGTCAGGATAGACAAAACTCCCATGATGCAAAGCACAGGGAAGAGAGTAAGCATGCTGTGTTGATGGCCCTGGGTTCATTCCTGGGAGTGATGGACAGCTACTGCTCCCAGATGATTATAGTCTGGCCACTTGTAGCCAAGAACATATGAATTGTCTTTGCTCACTAGGGAACAACCTGGCCCTAGTTAACAAGTGTCATTTCAGGAAGATTCCAAGTTGTAGATCCAAGTGTCAATATAACTTCTCAGTCTTTGTTCTATGACCAATTGTAGAACTGCACATGATGGGAGCCAGAAGCCTAAGTGACCCTTGACATACATGACACCATATTTGAGCTCCTCTCCTCTTTTCTTAGATCTAGGCCTTGCTTAAGTCTCCATAACACCGAAACCTCTTCTCACAAATACCAGAACCTCTTCTCAGAAATCAGGTGACTGTGCTGCAGTTAGGCAAGAGTAGATAGATAACCCCCAGAGCAACATTCCCTGCTGGCTGAACAACCCAGGATTAAAGTCCACTCCCTGCTAGCACCCCTTTGCCCCTGTCTATACCTAAAGAGGAAAATAAAATTTTGGAGCTTGATCACACATCCTGCCTTGCTCTCATTCTTTGTGTCTCTTGTCCCTCTCATTTGCCGGCCCTCCCTTTAGGTCCCTGTTGAAGACCCCACTGGCTAGGGCATGCACATATGAAGAACAGCGTCTAATCCATGAATGTAATATTTTGTGTCGAAGCACAGATAACTTTGCCCTCAGTTTGCTGCATGTGTGATCGATCGTCAGGAGCATCAGGCACATTTGCTGAGTGAACCAGTAGCTTTTGGATTAAACCAGAGTGAGATGACCCAGAAGGTGGGAAATCACATCAAAGACTTTCTGCTCATTATTGTGAAAGTTGTCTACAAAGTTCAGTCAAGGAGAAAACCTGGCCTCGAATCAGTAGATTCCTGAGTGGGAGAGGGGACTGGTTATGAAATTCACATCACCAGGAAGCTCTGCAGCAAGTTTTAAAGGTACCCGTCCAGGCTACTCCCCCCCCCACACCCCTGAGTTAGAAGACATAGGAGAGTTGGCAGGTGTCACTGTTATGTCATAGGAAAGTCTCAACTCCACTGCAACCAGTGTGGCAGATCACCCCAGATATACAGAGCCACATCATCCAGCCAGTCCACTTCTGAGTCAATGTACAGAAGCAACAAGGAAAACAGAGACACAGATGCATGTCCATTCTCCCACATTCATAGCGACTTGATTGATCCCTGGATGTCCATAGTGAGAGAAACAGAACTGAGAATGTGGCAGTGTGTCGAATGGAAAAATCTTTCAGCATTAAATGGGCAGCAAATTCTGGCCCACACACAACGTGATGAAACCTGGGACATTAGCATAAGTCAAATAAGCTGGACATGGAAAGAGAGATGCTACATGTCTCTTTCCAGAGTACTATGGGGAAGTAAGATCCTGCAAGGGAGGAACCAGTAGAGGTTGGAGAGGTTGTGGAGAGAAGTTTTACATAAGGGTTCATGTCAGTCCACATATCAGCTGATCTGGATGGTGGAGATGTTGCTTACACAGTAAGAATGCTGCTGACATGCTACACACACACACACACACACACACACACACACACACACACACACACACACACACACCTGAGAGTTCTTACAGTGGTGGGGAAATGTATATTTTACCACAGCTTCAAAAATCTACTACTTTATTCTTCTCTCATACAATACATCCTGATCACAGCCTCCCTTCCCCCCCCATTCTCCCAGTACCCCCCATACTTTCCCTCTCCCACAGATCCACTGTTCCTCCTCTTCCCTTCAGGAAAGAGCAGGCTTCCCAGTGATATCAACCAAACACAGCATAACAAGATGCAATAAGACTAGGCACAAACTCTCATTTCAAGGCTGGAAGCAACCCAGTAGGAGGAAAGGTTCCCACAAGCAGGCAAAAATAATCAAAGACACCCCAACTCCCAATGTTAGGACTCCACAAAACACCAAGCTAAACAACCATAGCATGTCTGCTGAAGACCTGGAGCAGACCCATGCAGGCTCTGTTATTGCCGCTTCAGACTCTGGGAGCCCCTTTGAGCCCTGGTTAGTTGATTCTGTGGGCTGTGTTCTCCTGTGTCCCGACCCCTCTGGCTCTGACAATCCTTCCTCTCCCTCTTCTGCAGGGTCCCAGGAGCTCGGTCTAATGTTTGGGTGTGGGTCTCTACATGTGCTCCCATCAGCTGTTGGAGAGAGCTCTCTGATGACAATTGGGCTATGACACTGGTCCTGTGAGTATACAGACTGTCATTAGGAATCAGCTCACTGACTTTTTTTTTTTAAATCAGTTGTGTTTGGTTCTACCCTAGGTCTGTGAGCCATGTAGCTTCCAGTTCCTGCCCATCCAGGCAGTGTAGGGCGTGGTCTCCCTCCTGTGGTTTGGCCTCAAGTTAGACCAGTCATTGGTTGGCCACACCCACCAACTCTGAGCCACCATTGGCCCGCTGCGTCTTGCCAGCAGGACAGGCTGTGGGTCAAAGGTTTGTGGCTGGATTGGTGTCCCAGTCCCACCACTGGAGCCTTGTCTGGTTACACAAGATGGCGGGTTCAGGCTGCACATTCTCCATTACTGGGAGTCCTTCTAGGGTCACCCTCATAGGTTCCAGGAAGTTTCCACTGAACTAGGTTTCCACTCTGCCACTTAAATGCCCACATATTCCAGCCGTCTCTCTTAGTACTCTCTCCCTTCACCCCTCCCTCCCACCTTCCCCACCGCTCCTTTTCCATCCCTCCCTGTCCCCAAATCCACAACAAATCTAGTCCATTTTCCCTTCCCAGGGAGATCCATGCCTCGCTCCTAGACCCCTCCTTGTTACTTAGCTCTCTGGGTCTATGGATTGTAGTGGGATTATCCTTTATTTAACAGCTAATATCCACTCATAAGTGAGTACATGTCATGTTTGTCTTTCTGGGTCTGGGTTGTCTTGCTTAGGATGATTTTTTTTTTTAGTTCCATCATTTCCCTGCAATTTTCATGATGTCATGTTTTTAACAACTGAGTTATACTCCATTTGAAAATGCACCACATTTGCCTCATCCCTTCTTGGGTAGAGGATATCTAGGTTGTTTCCCGTTTCTGGTTATTAGAAATAAAGCTACTATAAACATAGTTTACCAAGTCTTACATTTTTCTAAATCCAAACTTGTCTGTTAAAAATGATAGTGAGACCATTGAACAGCTTGGGAGGCGCCAGGCATTGGGGCCCGGACCTGACCTTAGTGCATGAGCTGGCTGTTTGGAACCTTGGGCTTACACAGGGACACTTTGCTCAGCCTGGAAGGAGGGGACTGGACCTGCCTGTACTAAATCCACCAGGTGTAAATGAATCCCCAGGGGAGTCTTGGCCCTGGAGGAGATGGGAATGGAGGGGAGGGGCTGGGCTGAAGGTGGCAGGGCGTGCGGGAGGGGGGAGGACAAGGGAACCCATGGCTGATGTGTAAAACACAAATATAATAAATTTTTAAAAAGGGGTAAAATGATAGCTAACGTGTGGGGGGTCTGGAGAGATGGCTCAGAGGTTAAGCTCTGACAAGCTCTAACAAGGCTGTCACTCACCATTGCTGCTCTTGTCAACAACCAGGGTTCATTCCCAGAACCCACACAACAGCTTACAACCCTCCTTAACTCCAGTTCCAGAGGATCCAGCATCCTCTTCTGGCCTCCTCCAACATCAGGCATGCATTCAGTGCATCCACAGACATGCAGACAAAACACCCACACACATAAAATATAAATAATAAACAGATCTTTTAAAGAAACATTGGCAATGTTTGACTTAAGAAAATTCATAGGAGAAAGCATGGTCCTGCTGGGCACCATGTCAGATGGAGCAGGACAAGGATGCCCTTACACATGCTTGGGCAGTCTGCCCCAGGCTCTGAAGAGAAAACACTGTCCTGCTCACTGCCTTGCAGTGCTAGGAATCAGGTATTATTATGAGGAACAGTGAATGCAGTGGTATGGGAGAGAGATAGAGATAGATAGATAGATAGATAGATAGATAGATAGATAGATAGATAGAAAGTGGTGGGTGGGTGTGTGTGTGTGTGTGTGTGTGTGTGTGTGTGAGAGAGAGAGAGAGAGAGAGAGAGAGAGAGAGAGAGAGAGAGAGAGAGAGAATTTCATTTCTTGTCGACAGAAACATATCCGAAGAGGTAAGGAGTAGGTTGAGGTGAGCAGCTTGATTGCCATCCAGGGCCATGGCCATAGGATAGGGCTGTACAGGGTTGGCCCCTGCCACACACAGGCTGCACCACTAGGAAAAACTTACTGGCTGTTACTGGCTGAAGTACTTAGGAGAAAGGGTTCTATACCTCCCCCAAGCTTCACAATAGAGCTGCCCCTGTGAGCCTCTCCTCTGCCATGTGGGAAAGTTGCCTTCCTCCCCTCACCCTGTGCCACCTGCAGCAGGTGGGGGAGCTGCCCAACTCCTCACCAGCTGCTGCACTTTCGAGAATGGACCCTGTACCTTGCCTGGGCTGCCCAGTGGAGTTGACCCTGTAGACAGGGACAAGGGTGAGCCAGCCATTAAGGCTAAGATTGGGATAGCTGGTACTGCCTACTCATCTGGGGTGTGGTGGTGGGGATCTAGAGAACACAGTAGGGCTGGCCCTGGTGGTGTAGGTGTGAGAGAGCTCATCTGAGGGCATGAAATCAGGAGAGCTGGCTCCATCCCTTGCTTCTTGCTACAGAGGGTGAGCTAGCTAGGGTAACCCTCACTCTGGTCCTGAGGACAGGGGAGAGCTGGCGGGCTGACCAACCATTCAGCTACCCTGGCCCAGAACTATGGCTTGAGTTCACCCACTCCAACATCCACCCCATCTATGACCTGCTTGAGCTTCAGGATCTCCATGACACAGGGCAACAACAGAATATCCAAGAGGAGTCCCAGTGAGGTCCCAGCATCAGTACTGTAGCAGAAACCAGAGGCCCTGAACCAGACCAATGACTCTTTACAATGAGCACTTGCAAGTAAAAATATTTGGATAAAGGGTAAAATGTCTGACTCTGTGTCACACTACAGCTTCCATAAAGAGATAGATCTACCTACCTACCTACCTATCTATCTATCTATCCATCCATCCATTCATCCATCTTTCTATCCATCCATCCATCCATCCATCCATCCATCCATCCATCAATCTATCAATCTATGTATCTATCTATTTTTTCTCTTAAATTTTATTTTAGTGAATTTTGTGGGGAGGTTGCAAGAGCAGAGCGTAGATACAAAGGGATGGAGAGATCAAAGGGACCGAGGTGCATGAAGTGAAAGACACAAAGAATAAACAAGAAGTTTTAAAAAATAGAAAAAGGGGCTGGAGAGATGGCTCAGAAGTTAAGAGCACTGTGTGCTCTTCCAAAGGTCCTGAGTACAATTCCTAGCACCCATCTGTAATGAGAACTAGCGCCCTCTTCTGGTGGGCAGGGATACATGCAGACAGAATACTGTATACATAATAAATAAATAAATCTTTTTTAAAAAATAGAAAAAGAATTTTATAGATGCTTCAGAGACAGTCCTGGTATGTAAACATCTACTTCCTGGTTTGCAAATGAGAAAATTACAATTAAGAACGTTACTGCTGGGGTTATATCCAGGTGTGACTCCTGTTTTCTTCTTTGTTATAAATCAGTCTTAGTCTCCAAAGGGAGAGAAATACTCAAACTGTCAAGGGTTCTGAGAATGTGATTTTCATCCCTGCGTTTCCCCTGAAGCCTAAGATGAGTCATGACATTTTAAATACCGTAAGATCGTTGCCCATTCCCACCTGGCCTTGAGGATAGTGGACGTAGTGTGGGTGGTCTGGCTGGGTCCCCCATGAGCAACTATTAATGATGTCAACCATCCACATGTTTCTGAAGCCCTTTGCCTTGTCTAATGGGGGTGGTAATGTTGCCTGAAATGTTGGCATCAGAGACAGTGTGTGTGCCAATCATTCAACCCCTGGCATGATGGTCCAAGAATTGCTTCTCCTGATCCTAGCTTCCCATGTTCTGAGAACTCCAAAGTGTTACCTGAGTTTTCCAGTGTCTACTTACACTGGATCAGGGAAGGAACTGGTGACAGACCATAGGAATGGTCCTACCTGAGCCCAGCTTAGTAACTAGGCTTATTCGGGTTACTCACAGGAGTATGTTTAAGGGGCTGCTTATAGGAGAGTGGGGAACATAAAGACAGCTGTCTCACAGGACAGCCACTCCAGCATGGGTGACAACTCACAAAAGTTGTGTATCTGGAGATCACTGCCAAGTTTTGGGTGGGCCAACAGAAAGCTTCATTCAGAAATGATAGCTACACGGCATTCGACCCCTTCCCCCAGCTCTTACATTGTTTGTTCCCTCCACACTCCCATAATGTTCCCTGAGCTTTGAGGGGAGTAATATAAATGAGTGACGACTCACTTTTGATTACGGTTGTGCACAGCCCCACTTTGCCACTGCCATGGTCACTTGTTACCGGGAGCTTGCTGGGTATCAGCCTCGAATGGATACTGCCCAGTACATGATTTTTCCTTCACACTGTCCAAGGCTAGAAAAGCCATCTACAGGTGTGAACACAAACGTTTAGAAGTCAACTAACAGGAGCATCTCATCTGATTATCAGAATGAGAGATTTATCCTTCCCCGGGGCAGTTCCATGTTGGATATCTCTCTTTTCCTGGAAAGGACCATCTAAGGATGTTCTCAGAAGACTCCTCAGAAAGTCCTGCTGGACTTCATCTCCCATGTGAATGAATGGAGAACATGCCAACGTTTTTGCCCTCTTTCTCCCCACTCCTCCTCACTCCCCACCCAGAGTCAGCACCTCTGTGTATGGCTATTCATTTGAGCTCGGCTAGATACAACAGGCATCTCGGGCAGCATGGAAATCTTTCTTATAAGGGTAATGAAACCCATGATAGAACAGCAAGCCATCAGTTAATCAGAACGACAGTCTGAAGGGCCATTCTGTTTCTGTGTCCAAATTGACAGGGACACCAGGAAAAATATCATCCTTGAAGCTCTCCCAGGGATTGAGAAGAAAACAAGAAGTCATCTTGTGTAAGAATGATGCTGTTCAGCTGTTTGTCTTGGCCCCTCTACAGTTCAGCCTCATGCACATCTGCACACAGATCCCCGAGCTCAGTCATTCCATAAGAAGGAATAGGTCTGAGCTCCGCTCAGCCTGACAGAAATGAATGTCTCAGGGTAATTTAGCTGTACCACAGGTAGCAAAGTCTGGAGGAAATGGGTCTCTGTGGAGTGAGAAGTCAACCTAGAAACACAGCAGAGGACTTGCTCTCTGACACCTTGAGAGAAAAGGTCAGGATAAAGAGAAGTCAGGGAGCCAGGGGAGCCAGTTGGCTAACACAACAGAAACTGATTATGTCCAG
>NW_023411310.1:0-4785 GCF_903995425.1 Onychomys torridus
TTTACCTGTGTGCCATTACATGCTGCTCCCTGGATGGTGGGCTGATATCCCCTGACTCAGCCTTCTTTTCCCAGAATTCTCCTTGTCTGCTTATCCCACCTATACTTTGTGCCCGGCTACTGCCAATCAGCATTTTATTTATCAATCAGTAAGACAACACATTCACAGCATGCAGAAAGACATCCACAGCAGTGTCTTCCAATCACATGGAATGTCTTTACATTTTTGGTGTGTGTGTGTGTGTGTGTGTGTGTGTGTGTGTGTGTGTGTGTGATCTCTTCTTCAATTACTTTCAGCAGTATTTCATAGGCTTTACTCTGACCTTATAATTATTTTGGGGTAGTCAATATAAATGAGATTGTTTATGTACTTTCTACTTGAGATAATTTTATATTACCAAAGAGAAATATGTGACTATATATATATATATATATATATATATATATATATCCTCTATATTTTATCCATAAATAAATATACATTAGAGGAAACAATCTTAGAAAAGTTATAGGAAACACTAGTGAAAAATAAAATTCAATAGCACATCTATACATTAAAGTAATAGCTCTTAACAGACAGTAGGAACAAGGAAGTGGGCCAAGCCTTTAACATTAATATTATTATAAAAATAATGTAGAGCCAGGTGGTGGTGGCACATGCCTTTAATCCCAGCACTCGGGAGGCAGAACCAGGGGGATCTCTGTGAGTTCGAGGCCAGCCTGTACTACCAAGTGAGTTCCAGGAAAAGGCTCAAAGCTACACAGAGAAACCCTGTCTCAAAAACAAAAAACAAAAAAAAAAAAAAGTAGAAACAATTAGAGACAGTAAATGAGCTACTTGTACTTTGGATTTAAAGACACAAAGATTGAATCTGTAGAGAAAGTGAGAAACTTTCCATCGATAGCCCTTTTAGGAGGCAGTAAGGATGGGCTTCTAACTTGAGCAAGGAACCCACAGAACCAAATGAAAGAAAACAGCATTTAGCCACTTATAAGGCAAAACAGAGCGTGTTGCAGATGCTGAGAACAAGCCTGGGCATCCTTAATGAGCAGTGAGCATTTAACAGCATGAGCGAGGATGCATTTTCAATGGTGTTTCCAATTGAATGAATGCCATACAACAATTTTCATGGATCATTTGATAAGACACCCTCGATGATTTAATTATCTACCCCCTTGATCATTTATTTTTTAGTTACATTTTCATGAGAGGAGAAGTTACTTGATTTTGGATAAATGAACCATTTTATCAATATGACATATATTAAAGATGAAAGCTTAGTTGATCTAAAAGTGAAACATTTATTAGAATTGTTACTCTTATCCAAGCTTGTTTTTATCTAAAAGCATCAGATTCCTAGTACTGTTTGCATAGAATCACTTTAAGTATTTATGAAATCAATATTTCTATTAATTAGTATTACATTTTGCCCAACTTGCTATGATATGCTAGATGAATCATAAATATAAATATAATGAAGGTCTATAACACAAATTTGTAGCTAACATCACAGTGGTCAAATCTAAACATTTTCCTGCTAAGACCAAGAAGTAAGCAAGCATGTGAACTCAGGTCAGTTTCCTTCCAAATGACATTAGAAAGCCTTGTCACAGCAATAGAATAAGAAAAACAACTAAAAAATCCAAACTTGAAATAAACATAAAATCATCCATGTTAGAAGATAGCAACCTTATATGTAGAAAAACACTAAGATTCTACAAAATGGGGTGAGGGTATTTAACTGTTAAAACTAACAGGCATTCAGAAATGTTGCAGGATACAAAAACGACACAAAATTCCTGAGTTCCAACAATGGATCATAGGAAAGAAAATTTAAACAAACAAACAAACAAACAAAAAAAACATGATCAAAATCCAATATGAGTTACATCTATTTGGGTCATTAAACAAAGACATTTCAGAAGCTGCACAAACATTACAGACTATTTCCAATGCTATTGATTACTCTTAACAGCTGACAGTCAGACTCTATCTGGATGCCACATACTTAGGTCATATGGAGAAATCAATCTGGTCCTCAACTAGAAACTTTACCCATAATGACAGTGTTCACTGTGCTGAAAAGTCCTATACCTGTGACTGGAGGAGAAAGTAGCCATCAAGTACCAAACACCAACATACAAATTCTGCCAACATAGTAGGGACCTACCTGCACAATGTGCCTCTGGGTACAAGACGTACTAATGTTTCAGGAGTAACCAGTCATATTGATAATATGGATTTTAGGCCTGATTCATGTTTCATAGAACAACTTAAAAAAGTATGATCCTCAAGAATTTTCTTTATATTTGATAAGCAGACAATATTCTCAACTTCTTGTATTGCTCACAATGCCTTATTTTCATGGTCTCTGGAAGACACAACAAATTCTCAAAACTCAGTTCAATGATTTGAAATGACCAATGCATTTCTTATAATCCTTTTCTGGTAAGATTCTGTATGCTTCCAAACTCACAATTATAGTGATATTTTATTTGTATTGAAATGTGATTTTATTTATAGTTAATAAAGTTTGCCTTGAGGTCAGAGCAAGCCAGAGCAGAAACTGGGTGGTAGTGGGTGCACGCCTTTAATCCCAGCACTTGGAGGCAGAGCTAGGTAGATCTCTGTGTGTTCAAGGACACAGCCAGCATGGCAGACACATGCCTTTAATCTCAATAGCAACCATAGAAGACCTGGAGGTCTGTACAAACAGGCAGTGACGAGGAGGTCATGTGGCTGGGTTTACAACCAATGAAAACAGAACAGAAAATCTCTAAAAAAGATAGGACACAGAGAGGTAGCTCTCTTTCGGAGAGGAAGAAGAGCAGAAGCAGTTAAGGTAAGGTTTTCCGCTCTTGCTCTGACCTCGTGGTTTTTTAACTCTGCAATTGGTTCTGTGTTTCTTATTTAACAAGCCGGTTATATGTACACACAATCCTGAAAGTGGGAGGTATAATTAGCTCTTCATTTTCCCTCACTTTCACCTAAACAAATGCACTCGGTTATTCACAATCCAGACAGTTTTTCAGTGCAAAACTACCAACTGGTTTTCTTTCCCACTTTGAATTTTTCTCTCTAGATTTCAAGTACATTTAACATTTTATTTTTTCAGTCCTACACCATTGCACACATACCCTCTGGGAATTCTGGGTCAGAATCACATTTCCAGTCCTCGTTGATTCTACTCTGCAGTAGGCCAGGATTTTCCCATATTACTGTGCTCAGCATAGGACCCTTAGGTACATGGACAATTTACAGATAAATTCAAAAAGCATTTCTTTTTTAATAAGCAGTCACACTTTAAGAGCACAGTTAGCCATGGGATTAAAACACAAATATAATAATAATAATAATAAAGTTAAAATTAAATAATTAGGATGACCAAAACAATATGCAGTGAGACTAATGTTGCTTAAACACTAATGTTCAGATGAAGATAAATAAAAAAGAGTACAGTTAGACAGTAATTATTTTAATATGATCAAAATAAAACAGCATTTAAGGACCCTGAAAAATCTTGCCTTTTAGAAAGGCAAATTCACATAAGTGGTCAATGGAACATTCTGTCTTATTGTTAAATTTGGTGAGGTTTATAATCTCATTCCCCCAAAATTGAGTGTTTCATTTGTTTTCAAAAGTAACATTGCTTTCTTTAATTCTGGTCCCAAATAACTCTTGTTTAGTGATGTTATCATTTCTCATCAAAATGACATTACTTAAAAACACCTAACCATTAAATTTCAGTCCCTTTCTGGGAATGAACAATAGTTGGCAGGATGAATGCCTTTATTTAGTAACCATTACATTATTCTTTTTTTCTGTAGTCATTGTTAGAAATAACACATTTTACATCTTAATATTTTTTTCTTTTTTCCCTTTTATTTTATTGTTGCCATTTAGTTTTATTCACAGGCAAATCACAGAGAGTATTAAGTAAAATTTGAGGTATAAACTGAAAAAAAAGCATTTTAAAGTGCTGCTGAGTGAATTCATTTAAACAGCCCTTTGTTTTCATCTCTAGTTCTTTCATGTTTAAAAATATGAGAACAACTAATGGAGGCAAAGTGTAGCTTAGCTCCATTCAAGACGTGCACTGTAACCTCCTTTGTCTCTCTTTGATCCTAAAGAATGGACAATTTACTCAAATTGTCCTTGTAAAAATTCATTTAATCTTTCTGTCTTGTCTTTACTTCTTTGATACATGTAAGAATATATATTCTTAAAATTGGAGTCAAGATCAAGCTTGAGCATTGTATTTTTATTATGTATGAATGCAGATAATTTTACAATTTGTGTTTCTAGAATATTCAAGTTACTTTAAAAGCTTTGTCTGGATTCTTATTCTGGCTTTTATTTGCTTATTTCTGTTTCCCTTCAGGTTTAACAGATTATTGGCCTCAACCACAAAACTGGATAAAATTAATAAGATAATAACAAAGTTATCCTGGAAAGTTTATCCTTCTACTTTGGCTATGAATATGTATCCTTAAGAAATGCCTTATCAATAAGTACGTCCATAAAGGGCTGGCCTTCTGCTTGTGGACAGACAGAACTGAAACCCACCAGGTTACATTTAATTAGTTAAGATGACACTGGAGAGGGAAGGTGGCGAAACAGAGTCATAATTCTCCTAGACGTTTTGCTCAGTGGGGATTTGGGAAAGCTGACAGGAGGAGATGCTGTCAAGCTTTAATGACTTCTCCAGCTTGAGTGACAACATGTTTCATTACAAGGAGGTCAAGTTTAGCTTGTCACAAAACTCAGCAGCAGTTTTGTACCATG
>NW_023411311.1:0-1940 GCF_903995425.1 Onychomys torridus
TGGGAAATTGATCAAGACAGCAAAACATTTGAATCTGTGGATGGTTGTTAATGATGACCATACTGGTCTACAATGAAGAAAAGGAAGTGGACAGCCGGGTAGTGGTGGTGCATGCCTTTAATCCCAGCACTTGGGAGGCAGAGGCAGCCAAATCTCGGTGAGTTCAAGGCCAGCCTGGTCTACAGAGTGAGATCCAGTACAGGCACCAAAACTACATGGAGAAACCATGTTTGGGGGAAAAAGAAGAAGAAGAAGAAGAAGAAGAGAGAAGAGGAGGAGGAGGAGAGGAGAGGAGGAGGAGGAGGAGGAGAGGAGGAGAGAAGAAGAAGAAGAAGAAGAAAAAGAAGAAGAAAAGAAGAAAAGAAAAATTCGTCAAAGACATAAAGGCTCTGAGGGGAGGGCCTCTCTGCAGTGGGACAGTGGGGGGAGGCACGAGGGGCAAGGACCCAGCCAGCTAAGCTCCTGCTTGTGAAAGGAGGAAGTCCAGAGCTTTCTTGCTCCTGGAGAGCCATTGCTTCAATGTGCAAAGCTGCTGTTGGTGTGGTTGACAGTGACAAGGGTCCATCCCAAGCTGGCAGTGCTGTCTGTGGGCACTGGCTGTGGAGTCATGAAATATGCAAGAGTCCAGTGGTCACTGCTGATTTCTCCATGGTGTCAGAAGCCTGAGTCCTTCCCGTGTTCAATATACAGACCAGAATTCTGTCTTTTAAAACAACTCTACTATTGACACAATGAGCTAATGGAGAACCCACTAGTGGCCTGAAAGTCACATTTGAAGGCACTGTCACCACAGTGTTTGACATGGAACAGGGACTTCAGCCAAAGGCCTGTGATTTCCCTCAGTAATGGAAGCCCATGTCCATGATGAACATACAACAATTTGGTTCCCATAAGCAGCTCTTCCCTCTGTGTGGAGAGAGCAGGATCACTAAGTCTGCACATGGTGTCTCCTCTGTATGTGTGGAGAAGGGTCATAGTAGAAAATAGATGGAAGGGGAGTGGGACACAGAGACACATGTATACATATGACAGATACTGAAATGATGGATGGATGACAGGGAATGCACCTCTGGTATCTCATTGTCAGAAGGACCCCAGTCCCACTAAGTAGCACCCTATATTCATGGCATCATTTGGTCTTCATTACTTTATTTCCTTAAATTTTCTGTCTTCAAATACAATTGCTGAGTCTTAGAGCCTTTACATATGAATTTGGGGGACATAACTGAACCTCTAACCTGGAGACTTCATTAGGACCTGTGGACAAATGCTCGGAACATGACATCTTGCCACTTCCTACTATTTGCCATTTAATCTCGTCCGCACTGTATTCTAACCTCATTCTTTCTCTTGGTAAATAGTGGCAGGACGCATTGCTGAAGAACTCACTGATTATCTCACGGACACACTCTGCAGAGAGGATCTGAAGGGCCTGATAACTGAAGATGGAGCCTGGGAGGCATTTGTGGAGGCAGCAGGGTTGTCAAGGTAACCTGCACAATGCACCCATCACTGCCTACCAGACCGTAAAAGATGAGGGTTTTCCTGGGCAGGCCTACCCACTCTAGGCAGTCTTAGAGGGTGGGGAGTTATAGACCCTCCTTTTCAACCATCTGGGAGGAGTGTTTCCACCATGTGATTGCACCACTGGTTGATTAAAGATGTCACTCAAGGTGCCAGGACCATTTCCACCATCTACTAGTTATGTGACCTATTTCCTGAGTTTCACTATCATGAAACTGTAGTGTGAGAAAATAAGATAATGTATGTGGAGTTCTCAGCATGTGGCCAGTACATAGTGGGTACTGCTAAAAGTTATCACTAAGAGCTATCCTTGAAGAGACCAGGGCCAAGGGTCTCCTGTAGGACTGAGGACTCAAGAACTCATTTGTGTTCAGGTCAGAAAAGTGTAGACATGATCAACATGTCCCCAGGTCTGT
>NW_023411312.1:0-3750 GCF_903995425.1 Onychomys torridus
CCCCTGCCCAGCAAATGAGATTTCCAATGAGACAGGTATGTGTTTACTGCAGGGAGAAATTCTTCACATTGACTGACTTCTGTTATCCACACTGCACTTTTAAAGGGGCATGGAAGAGTGCAGCACTGTTGTGTGGTATTCACAAGAGAAGCCTGCTCAGACATAGCTTTAAGTCAAATAAAGTATTCATTAGCTGGATGTCAACTACAGTTGATATTCAGGACTCCAGTGTAGCACGGAGCCTTTTTCAGGATGAGGTTTCAAGCAAAAGAACCATGTTGTGGGTTGATATACTTCAGTTATCAAGAACAGTGAGCCTAAAGCAGATCTACAGAAGCTGAAAAGCAAAGTTGGTGCATTGTGAGACATTCTTAGAACTATAAGAAATATAATGGATTAGGCCTTTGCTTCAGTTTGGAAGGTGGTGCTGCTAGGTAGTGAGTTTTGTAGTCTTAGTGGTACTTCCTTCATGGAGTCAGTTGAGCTAGGGAGGGTCTGGGGACCTACTAAGTTCTATGGCCCTTTTCAACACAAGAACAATCTATTCCTTTCCTAATTTTGTTTTTACAAGTATTTGATCAATAAGAACATCTTTATACTTAACACCCTGTGCCTTCACATATACCTTTGATGCACTGTAAAATCATTGCTGGTTGTATTTTGTAAAAGAAAGTGTTTGCAAAAATCAAACTGCCCTGTGAGGGAATTCTACACTAAATCTGTCCCAATGATTATATCCCTGTAAAGGTAAATGTAGACTAGATTGTAGTCATGAGTCTTTGTAAATACTTGTTTATTCATTTATCCTCCTTGAGTGTATGTACGTGTTTCTACGTGAGTTTATGTGCAAGAGATTGTGGAGGCTAAAATAACGCATACATGCCCCTGGAACTTGAGTTACAGACAGGCATAAGCTTCCACATGAATGCTGAGTTCAAACCCTTGTTCTCCGCAGAGCTGTAAGCACTCTTAACTGTTGAGTAATCTCCTGCCAGTGAAGTCATGGATCCTATATAACTTGTTGTTTTCCACTGTCCACAAACAGTGCTGAAAAGGAGAGATATTGAGTCACCATGTGTTGGAATTGTAAATAAGTATTGTATGGTGGTTGGCTTGCTATTTATACAGCATTTCATGAATGGCTGGTATTTTGTGTTGTCATTTAGCTGACAGGTGAGTGGGGAAGACAGCATGAAGATGTGAATTCAGATTGGTATTATAAGGCTGTAATGGGAGCCTACTAAGGAAACTTTGGGATGATGCAAGTGCTGTTCATTCCATGTGAGGGAGATATTCAGAGAGTTTTGACACTGATGCCATTGTAGGTTGTGCTGACTAAATATAGTAACTGTGGGTAAAATTACTAGAAACAGCTAAACACAAGACAGTTCTTGATTTCATATATAAAAAATGTGGAAAAGTGTCGACTCTTGATGCAGAGAAAGACAGGTGTCCCCACTTATGATTTTGTACACAGTAGCAATGATGTCACAATAATATTGATAAAATAGTCTTGTCGTAAAGAGAAACAGCCACCAGTATTCCAATGATAGTTTGCATACACAATCCATATAAGTCAAACTGGTTATTGGTTTGGAGATATCCAAATGCAAAGGTGAAACCAGAATTGCTTTTGACTTTTATTGTCAATTGTTAGTAAAGTCAATTTGGGCATTGGAGAGATGTCTCAGTGATTTAGAGCATTCGATGCTCTTCCTGAGGTTCTCAGTTCAATTTCCAGAAACCACATGGTGGCTCCCAACTATATGTAATGAGATTCGCTGCCCTTTTCTTGTGTGCAGGCATATATGCAGGCAGAGCACTGTATTTATAATAAATAACAAAAGATTTTTTTAAAAGGTATTTAGGGTCAACAAGAAGAGTTTAGCAGGTAAATCTCTTGCCTCAAGTCTGATGACCTGAATTCATCACAGAAAGCCTATTGGAATGAGTTGGATCCAATTTCTATAAGATGGCTTCTTGACAATTTGCACTTTATACACACACACACACACACACACACACACAAACACACACACACAATCAAACACTCACACACATGTTTAAAAAACATTGTAATAAAATTGATTTATTATAATAACTATAATGGGCATTTATAATGGAAGTTCACATGTTCTGGGAAGTGGACTTAGACCTCCTGTAAGAGCAGACCATGTTCTTAAGAGCTGAGCCATCTTTCCAGGCCCTTAAAGGAAAACAAACAAAAATTGTAATCATAGCTGGCCATAATGTTGGTTCATTTTATTCATGGAATGACTTAAAATCCTGGAAGCACAATATTCCTCTCCATTGTGATCCACAATTTAGTACAAGTACAATCATATTTCCCTTACTTGCAGTGGTGTAAATTACAACTTATGAATGGGGAATTATTGTTCAATTCAAATATTCTGTGTTACCACTCTCAATTGGGAGTTCTCATGTTGTCTTGTTCATGCTGTTTTGCCAATAACTCCTTCACCATTGAGTACATTAGTAGACCCCAGGTCTGTTGGATTCCACAGAGCATTCCTAGTGATATCTGAGATTGCCTTCCCAGAAGGCCTGCATAAGAGGATGATTGGACCTCAGGCCTGGGTACTGGATGTTTGGTAGGGTCTACATTTAGTTGTATTTAATAAGGGGGAGAGGTCTTTTGCCTCCACCCTTGGCATTGATATGAAAGCCCTTTGGAATAAACTACTGGGCTGGTGGATTAGGATCTAGGCCCCTCTGAGGCTATCTTGTGTTTCTGTCTGTCTGTCTGTCTCTCTTCCCTCTATATTTCTGTCTAAATCTCTTATATGTCACTCCCCAAGAATAACCAAGGGAAAATGTGGGGGTAGCTCCCCACACAGGTCTCATATCTAAGGAAATTAGGGAAGGAAGTAGGTACACTGTTCTCACAAATGTGGTGATACAAAATACAAAACTTCTGGGTGCTATGTACATGTAGAGTTTTCTAACTTCATAGTCAGATTATCTTATTTTATAAACTGTTTGTTATCCCTATTCTCTGATGAGGACACAACAAAAATAATTTAATTAATTTTTCTTGAGGATTTCATACATTATAGAACCTCCCTCTCTCCCCATTCTATTTCCCTTACATCACATGCTAAAAATCTGAAACTCATGAGCTCTTCTTCATTTACTGTATTCAAGCTCTCTTTTTCATTTACTGTTTCACATTCATATGCACTTGCACAAACGCACTAGATCTATTGTTGTTGCTCGGCTACTCATGTGTTTGGTGATGATCATATGGGAATAAAAAAAAAGCTATAAGAGGTTTCATCCTGGATAAAAACAAGTCTCCAACTCTCATGAGGGCATGACTTCTAATTCACATAGAAAGATTCATGTTATAGTGTATCATTAGGATCTGTGTTTGTCTTAGAAGGAGATAGGCATTATGACATGGAAGCATTGCTTTTCTGAAAAGTCTCAATTACATCTTTAACAATAAACTATTTGGATGTTGCAAAGTTTCTGAAATACACTGGCGTGGCAAGTCAATAAGAAAAGCTGAAGTTGCACTCACAATACTTGTGCTTTCTGCATCAGATGTGGATCAGTGTATGAAGTGTCCAGAGGACAGTATGCCAATGCAGAGCAGAACCACTGCTGTACAAAGATGTGACCTTTCTGGCTTTGATGACCCTTTGGGGTTACTCTGTCCTGCATGGCCTTGTGTTTGTTGCATTCACAGTTCTGGTTCTTGGGATCTTTGTGAAGCACCAAGACACT